>NW_020229433.1:100302-129926 GCF_003227725.1 Camponotus floridanus | reverse complement strand
CGTCGCCGGTACTTGGCACAAGGCCAAGGTGCAGAGTACGTCGCGAGAGACTGCCGCGATCACCGTCACCACCTCCGTCGCCGGTACTTGGCACAAGGCCAAGGTGCAGAGTACGTCGCGAGAACTGCCGCGATCACCGTCACCGGCACCACGTCACCGGCGCCCACCGTCACCGGCGCCACCATCGCCTGCACCACCACCACCCGTGCACCCGTTGGATCTGCTCGATCCGACGGTGTTCGCCGTCCCGCGCGACCAAGAGACGGATATGTTCACAAGCGACATCGATTCCGTACTCATGTGCACGATGCATCTTGTGCGTACTCGTGTGACTATGGAACCGTTTGTCTGCAAGGTATGACAAAGTTTGAAGTCTGTCCGCGTGACGTAGTACGCTGCTCGAATGCAAATTAACTGCATATTGAATCATCGGCAAGATTTCGGCGGTCTGCAAAAACCAGCGTTTAGTACCGTCGTCGACAGAATAGATCCGACGTAGTGTTGGTACGAGTTCCAACTCGGTACCATAGATAACAAGCCGTACTACGTCCTCTTCCAAACGAGAGGAAATCCGGCGGAGTTGAGAGACGTGGCGCATCCTCGCGGAAAGGAAACGGCATTGCACCGCATTTGTCGAAGTTTCATCGACAATGTTATCGTCCCGGCCGCGAGCGACATGTCGCTCAACAGTGAAACGGCTCGCCATGGCGCCAAGTTCATCCCAATGCGCCGTGAATCAGCGTTTTCATGTATTCGCGCAGGATTATGAGGATTTTGCCGTACGAGTCACGAAAATACTCGGCACTATCGACTTGTGCGAAAAGTGCGACATCCATGCCGTGCGGTTTTACACGTGCAAGCATGGATTTAAATTGAAGAAATCGTTGGCTCGAATGTATCTGTACAACACTATAAAAGTGTGGCATTTACACTTGGATATATTACAGATACACGTGGCGGACATGGTACGCCCGACGGAAAATCCGGTCCTCGTCCGACTCACCGAACACTCACCGGACGGCTCTTTGTCGGATATTTTTCAAAGCGCGATACACATGAGCGGTAACAGGAAATTTACGCGTTACCGCATAGGATTTCTGGCGGACTACGGCCACTTTGTCGCCAATCTGTCGCCAGCATGGGACGAACACGCGGTGACATTCGTGCAAGTTTACAACTCGGCTGCCAAATTCGCACGACCCTCCAGCTCCGGCGACATAGCCGCGTATTTAATATGTCGGGGATTTTCCCAAATGGACAGACTCGTAGAAGCGAGAAAAAATATTAGGCAACGCTTGTACAATCTCTTGGCCTATATCGTGCACTACGTGCAGGACAATTATGAATTGCGCATCGAGGAAGTCGTGACTCTGGACCCTCGACGGCACAATATCATAAACAGGATGAGAGATTTACGAATCTTCTCCGACTTGTTCGTCAACAGAACGACGAGAATATTACTAGACAACAATCTGTTGTTCAGATTCGCTAATTGGCAGTGTTACGTCTTCGACATGTTACTCCAAGATTTTAACATTGTCGAAGACATTCAGCGCGACATCTTCCTTCACGACAATTACTCGTCGCACGAAGATGTCATAAGAGCTATGCGCGCTGAACTTCGCCTCAATTATTTCGCCCACGGAATTAATCATTCCTATTCGTATCACCTGTTGCGCGTTACTTTCGTTAACGCGACGGAAGCGCGATTCATAGAAGACGGTACGATGCTTTTACATCCAGCTACGACCAACGGAGACGAATGCGAGAACCATGTTCCTTTGTATTCGCATGTCGTCCCAGCTAGATACATGACTGCGATCCGTCATGTATATAATGTTACTCGAGTGGTACGTACCGACGACGCCTGCGAGTTTCTCGTCATTTGTATAGCTTCGTTGGCCTATCGCTTTTTTTTCTAAGACGACAACGACAGCATCATCTTTGCCGTGTAAGAATTCCGAAGAAATAGAAGACCTTTCGACTTGGCGGTATTCCAACGAGCGGTCGACGAATGGAGAACACGCGACCGCATCGGAAGGCTAACTGTTGCGAATGCGGTGGAAGCCGATAGATTGACGCGCAATCTTTTAACGCATCCTGTAGTGCCTCTCGCACAGGTCGTGATGAGCACCTTCAACCGTAGGCATATCGACGAAATGGTACCACTGCTTCGCGAAATGGTGCAAGAAACGTTCCATGTTGTACCTACCAACATGTGGACCACGGAACACACGAAATCGTCAAACACATGGAGCGTTGTGAGAACAAATACTTACAGACAATTGCCAGACGGGCGATATTTGAATGTCCAGTATTTGCGTCGCGAGCTGGACAGACGCCAAACTCGCCAAACTGGAGGCCAACCTAGACGAATCGGAACAACATCGATCCTGGACGATATGCCTTTGGCGGATCGTATAAGAGCGATTGCCCCGCCGACAACATCCGGGCAGAAAAGGGCTCGTAAAAAAAGACAGACGCGAGAGACGAAACAAAAAAGAGAAGAAAGAGAAGATATAATATAACGAGCGATAGTGACGAGTCGGAAGATCCTGTCTATAATGAACCGCGTCGCTTGGCACGATTGCAAAAATAACCAAGTTCTCCAATGCCTCCGATTGTGACAATTTATTTTTATTACGACAACTTATTTATTAAATTTATTGATTATATATTTTTCATCTATTTTTATATATCTATTTTATATATCTATATTTTATATTATTTATTTATATATTATATACTTATATATAATTTTATTATACATTATATATTATATTTTTATATATATTTTATATATATTATATTTTTTTATTATTATATATTTATTTATTATATATTTTTTATATATTTTATATTATTTATTTATATACTATATATTTTTATATTATTTTTATAAATATGGCTCTTTAAAATTTGCCAAGTACGCATATTGCATACTCTATGTGCATAAATATCAGGTTGTTGTGTATATGCAACTTATATTTTACCTTATAATAGCCACTAGCAATGTCATAGGTACTCCGGTTTTTCATAAATATTTTTCTAAAATTACTGTAATCATTTATATTTTAATTTTTAGTTGTTAGCTCGGAGTAATTACTCATTATTTTTATATAATTTAATTGTATTTACATAATAATGGCAAGTAAATGAAATATCATACGTGCTCCTTATATTTATAATTTAATGGAGCAATGATTATAATTTATTATTTTTATAAACGTTTCATAAATAGTTTAATCTTATATTAAACAACACGATAAGAAAACTGACGTCTCCGAGCCACAGCGTATGGTAATGCCTAAAAATTCTTATTAATTGTACGCGATAAATTTATACGAAAATAAGGCATATGCATATATTTTACTTGGTGCATTTATCAAGATATAGATTCTCATTTATGAGAATTCTATGAAACCCTCTTTACCCCCCTGAAGAGACGTAGACGAGAAAAATATCGGGGCGAAGTCGCTGAATCTGCAATTATTTTATATTATTATTATTTTTATAATTATGACACTTTCAAATTTGCCAACTACACATTTTGCATATCGAAGAGACGAGCGGGTCTTCTCTACTCTATGTGGATAAATATTGTAGTTGTGTATGCAACTTATATTTTACATTTGTAATAGCGAGTAGCAATGTTATAGGCGGGGGGAGGGGCTCCGCCCCTCCCCCTGCACCCCCCTCCCTGCCTGCGCCTTTACCCACCCGGGGGGCTTCGCCCCCCGGACCCCCCCGTCATTTTTCTCCCATCGGGGGGGCTTCGCCCCCCCGAACCCCATCACGTTGGGTCGCTCGACGTAGAACGAAACTCCTACTCTATGTGGACAAATATTGTAGTTGTGTATGCAACTTATATTTTACATTTGTAATAGCAAGTAGCAATGTGATAAGCGGGGAGAAGCGCAGAATCCCTGTAGTTGTGAATGCAACTTATATTTTACATTTGTAATAGAGAGTAGCAATGTTATAGGCGGGGGGAGGGGCTCAGCTGTCAGGGACAGTTTAAAAGTTATAAACACCCATGTAATTAAAAATGAATTATTTTGGAATTTTTTCCTCGGAAAGTAAGCGTTTCCGACATATGGTCCTAAGGACGAAAGTTGATCTTCTCGTCGAGACGCATCCAAATAATTAAATTAAAAAAAAAAAATTAAATTTTTGAAATTTCCAAAATTCGACCAAATATTTATGTGTCCAAAACACGTTTCGCGCCATTCTCTATCGATTGGTATATACGAATTTTGACGAATTTTCGCGACCCCGTACACCCTTCTGGGACTTTGAAAAATTTTTTCTTTTGAGAAATATCTAAAAACCGTCGGATCTTGACCGGACCTTCACGGATGTACTCTACTAATGTGTTCGCGTCGACCTGTATGCATAACTCGAAAATTTTTTTCAAACGGCTGTAACTCGAAAACGCGAAGTCCTGGAATGTCGTATAAAAGAAAGTGTGGGAAAGGGTCGAGTTGCTTCGAATGGCGTTGATCCCGAGTCTCTAGGACCAACCCCCACCGAGATAAAACGAAAATTAAAAAAAAAAATATATCGAAAAATTCATATTTTGGAAAAACACCATAGTGATTCTGAAAGGACTCGAGACGCCCTACAAAAAAGGTCCTATGGTCCGACCTCCCATCTCCGATAGTTTAAAAGTTATAGGAGCCGATATGGTAAAAAAAACCAATTTTTGAGGTCTAATAACTCGAAAACTAAGCGTTTCCGACATATGGTCATAAGGACCAAAGATGTTCCTCTCGTCGCGACGCATCGATACGGACCATAAAATAGCCACTTGTGGTTGCACCTATTGGCGCAAACACCCTAACCCTAACCACACCAAACTCACGTAAAAAAAAAAAATCCATATCGATTATACACGAAACAGTCAAACTCGACAGCAAACAAGCCGAGATCCTATGTGCACGACCTTTCAAAGAGAACGCGATATCCACTTCCTCACTCGCTCTCGCTATTCGTCTGTCGGCGGTGCGAATTCTCGTTATGCTCTTTCGGATAGGCCAATTTAATTTTCGAACGGTTTTTATGCCTTCTTCGCCGAGAATTGTGCGCGTGGAGCCTGAATCTACAAGCGCTCTTAAGGGTTTCTCCCTCTATTTCGATCGTGCAATAGTATAGTGACGGTAGATTTAACGTATTTCCGGGATCGACCATATTATACGACAAGATCATCTCGCGAACAGAATTTGAATCGCGGGCCTCTCCTTCAGCCTTCAGAGTCACGACGGCCCGTCCTAACGACTCTCGGTCTCGTTTCCCGAACACGAAGGGCACGTTTTTACGATGACGTTCGCTTTACCGCATCGATAACAATATTGACGACGAGACTCAGAATATTCGCACACAATATGGCCGGTTTTCTCGCAATTCCAGTACTTTACATTTCGCGCGGACGAGGTCGCGGTTGAATTGTTCGAAGTCGCGGGAGCGGAGGGTGTAGCGGCCGTCACCGAGACCGTTTGAGCACCGGTGGTCCCGCTTTTATTCCGTTTTTCCCCCCTTTTCTTCTTCGCGGATTGCACGCCGGCTATTCCGGCGGCAGCTATTGCGGTAGGACCCTTCGAGGACTTTTTCGGCGATCGATACGCTAAATCCGAGAAAATAGATTGTTCCGGAGCCGGAGGGGTACGATATTGAGCTATTGCCTCGTAACTCCGTTCTACCCGCGTGGCTGCGTCTTCCAAAGAAGCGAAATTATAAATGGTACGACGCACTGAAATCTGTAAACGCGGCAACATATTACGATGAGCGTAATTTAATTGCTCGTCTAAGCTCTACGACGGACTCAAGCGATCGAAAAGAGCTCGAATACACGTGATAAAATCAGCAATGGGCTCATGTTCGCCCTGTGTGCGTCTCATGATCTTGTCTCGTAACGCGAATTGAAAATCCGGATTACCGAATCTCGCGCGCGACGCGGTCTCAAAATCTCGCCAAGTTCTCCATCGATCACACTCGCTACGATACTAATAAAGCGCGATGCCCGATAAAAAAAAAAGAATGCATTTAAAAACTTCCTCATCGCTAACAGTGATCAGAGCGCATCCCTCCTCTATTCTCGTTAAGAACGTTTCCGCGTCGTTACCTCTGGCGCCGGAAAACTGTAAATTCCAATGCCTCATCATATGGTAGACGTCCATCGCGGAAGACGTGGACCTACCGGGTGGTCGATTCTCGGTACGAGGGAGTAGCTCTATTCGCGGGGGTCGCGGTTGCAATCGGTCGCGGGTCATCTCGTCCGCCCCGCCCTCCGGTCGTTGATCGGCCGCGAGATCAAATTCGGCGGGTGCTCGCGGCGTAGCCCACCCCGGTTGCAAGGCATCCTTGTATTTAACTAATCTATCCATTAATGCGGAGGTGGATCCGTCCGTTCTCTGCCCGCGTTTCTCTAATTCCCCCTTCAGCTGATCCATCGACAGCTCTTGAACCCACTCGGTATCGCTCGGGTTTTCTAAACTCATCGAAAACTCCGAATATGAAATCTCAAACTCAAATTAAGCCGTTACTTAACGGCAGCGAACCCGAATATAAAAAAAAAATGTTTGGTCTTACTCGAGCGCAGGGACTTCCCAGGGGTACAAATATTTATTTCACGGCAGGACGAATCGATCTCAGAGAGAAGCTACCTACCGCAGATTACTCAAATTCAAAAATATCCAACAAGCCGCACGGTCGAAACACGAAGAAAATATAAACAATAACGGTACACGAAACAAACTCTGAATCTCTAACCGAAATTCTAAGCAATCAAAATATTCTTTCAAGCCAACCGCCTTAAATCACACCGAAATTCCACGAACAATTTCTTTAGAGGCAATTAAAATATTAATAAGCTTAATGGTATAGCGCAATATTTCCTGAAAGAAATAGGATTAACACAAAGATTTGCAAAAAAATAATAATGGCAGTAATCAATGCACAAAAAAAATCAAATAACAATCATTCCATAATGCAAAATTCAATAATATAATAGCACATATAATAAAAATGCCTGATAAAAGTAGGCAGCAACAAGTGCGCCAATATATAAAAAAAATTGTGAGGGTGCGCAAGCATAAGTCGAGAACATTCAAATATTTCTATCAAATTAACAAAAGAAATCCCGCAAGTAAAGATATTCTTAGAGATCTCCAGCTGAGATAAATTTCATAAAGAAATACTCGAAAACAAGGCTAGATTCTTAATTACAGCAATAAAAGAAAAGATACAATATTAATTTTTAAAATTAAGAAAATTTAGTGAAATTCGGTGAGAATTAAATTACATGAAATGAATCTTTAAAATATTCAATATTATTCTCGAAAGAAAAGTAAAGATTTCGACTCTATTAATTTTTAATGACTATTTTATTAATTATTATAATAGCCTCTTCATAAGGCAGTAACAAAAAAATTATTTAAAAAAAAAAGAGAAAGAGAGAGAAGAAAAAAAAATATTTTAACAAAAGAAATATTTTAAATTAAATTAATAATAATCTAGAAGTTTCTAGCGAAAAGACCGAATAATAGCTTAAATTATTTTCGCTTTTATAAATCTCAACACAATCGACAGTTATTTTCAAATCTTATTTGCTCGCGACCCTCAAATACAAAGGCAATATATATTCAATATATAACACAAAGATATATTAGAAACATTCAAAATTCAATACATTAACGGTGACCTTGTTATTCTCGAGTTCCTTGTTACTTGCGACAACGAATTTTCAACGAAAAGAAAAAAAAATTTAATTATTATTTGCCCTGTTGTTAGTGGACCCCACGTTGGGCGCCAATTTGTGACCGTTAATTTTTACTAATTAGGGCTGATTTTGATATCTGGCCGGTGTTATTGGCCCACGGCACACCTTCGGCGCGATTCTTTATTCAATTTTATCTTCAAAAGTTTTTGGGCGCCAGGTGCGGTAATCCGCACCATTTCAAAAAAAATGTAACTCAATATCTTGATATAATTACGATAAAAACACGGAAAACGCTACTCAATTAATTGCGACGGACGCTCGGCTAGCCCCGTCTCGAAAATGGCAGAGGGGGCGGTCCGTTTAATAATTAACAAGGAAGGATCGAGAATACCAGGTGGCTGAAAATAAGGCAAGAGATTAGAATAACAATGAAGAATATATTTAACAAATAGATAAATTTGTAACGAGACAGATTCGCGTGAATTTTACTGGATGATTTACAATCGATTATAGCAAAATTTTCCGGCAGCGACGGGCCGGCGTTCGAGCGCGATCACCGCGATATCACGGGTTACGCGAAAGCAAAAAAAACGGCGTAAGAAATTCTTGGAATGTTGCGCCGAACGAGACGTCACAGGGCCTCGCCAACTGCAAATTCCGCTGGAATTATTAATAATAAGTACCGCGATGATGCTTCTAATAATGACATCCGTCTGTTATAAACCGAAAAATGTTAAATAGCGACGGTAGTTAAAGTCATCGAGCGCTATGTTAGTAAAATCGATTATACACGCGAGTCGATCAGGCAAATATACTGAATTACGATAATAACGGAAGAATAAAACGACTAGATAATCATACAGGATAGACGATCGAACATATGCACGAAAAATTAACGGTAATATAACATCTCAAACGCGTAAACAATAAATTATAATAAAGGTCGAACGATTCACGTCGCGGGAATACGCGAGTCAATGCCGCAACGCATATGCCGGCTATTAAATATCGTGATCGCCTTCGTGTGTGAGTTCGTTGTACGACCAACTAATTTCTACAAAATTTTACATGCACAATAATCGCACGAGAAAATACAATAAATTTGACTGTCGGCGCTTTAACGGGGAGAGAAGGCACTTAATATTATCGTAGCTCGAATAAAGTGTATCGGCCGGCCGTCGTATTCTACTGCCGTCATTACCGAAACTCGGAGTAATCTCGAAGAATGCGATTTCGACGGCAGCAATCTGGCGTGGACTCTATTCGAGCTAATTCTATCTGATAATTCACGATAAATGGCCTGAGAAGGTCGACGCTCGTCTCACCGGTGATTCCTTGATGTCCTTGCCTCTCTCGGCATCCACACAGAAAATCAATATCTCGATCAATATGGGCCGTCGTTCTCGTACAGCGATCCGCCGAACAGTGACGAGCGGGAGGCCCTTCGGAATCGCGCCGGCAATTAATTCTTATCTAGGCCACCCGTGGCGCTTCCGCAACCCTCAGGATTGGCGCGAATTCTTATCGACTCTCTCGACCTTCTCTTGCGACCTTCAGGACCGCATTTACGCCTGTCGCTTTCATGTTGCTTTGTCCCGATTTTCTCGGCTCTTCTTAATCTCAGCCTGGTGGAGGATTTTTCCGGCTGCCGCTCGCCTTTTCTTTATCGGTGTCCTGTAGCACTTAATTCGGCCGAGCTGACTCCGTTTCGGGGTTCCGTTGTTCGCTTCTAATTATCGGCCGGCTTTCCCCGTGCTTATTCCTCGTACCTGCTGGGCATAAGGGAATGTACAGGAGCGACAGCGATAGGCTTAGGTGGATGTTTTAATTTATACAGCTGATACTGATACTTAACTCGGCATTCTCCTTATAATCGGCGCCTCCGCTCGTCCCGCGCGTCTTCTAATCTGGTCCTCTTCGCCGGGTCGAGTCACCGGATAAAATCTCGTCACGTCCTCCCTCACGCATGCTTAAATCTACTCTAATTGACGCAAATACAATAATGACTCTAAATACAATAATTAACGCAAAAAAAGAAAGGGGGAGGCGAGCCTACCCTCGCCTCCAATATTCGCTCTCTCTCTCCCTAAATCAGGGGAGAACGAGGGCCCAAATATAATACCGGTTAGATCTCGCGATCCTTGTGACGGACCGCCAAGTGTCACGTCACAAAATATATATTTAAAATATACACTTTTGATAAATCTTTACAACTATATCCTTCAATGAAATGCCTGACACCTGACGAAAAAGTTTACAATTTTGAGAATGTGAATGCAACGGCAAATAGCATCGTTGTGAATCTTCCGGAGCCCGTTGTAAAGAGTGGATGCAAAAAATATAATTTACCAACTACTATTATATATATACTATCTCCGTAAGCTGTCCATACAACAATCTCAACAAGTCTGAGAAATTCAATGTGCTGCGATATGTGACATGCGAGCGATATTACGAGATTCAGAACTTAACACCATTTACAGAGTACAAGTTGAAGCTTACTTTAAGCAATTTTTACTTTGATCAATTATCAATAAATCCATTCGATTCGAATGTGATATCAATAAAAACTAATTTAGGCAGGCCTAATGCACCAGAAAACATAAGTGTTTTAGCTTTGACGCCTACTGTAGCAGTAGTTCATTGGATGCCATCCATGAAATTGAACTGCGTGGGCGTGACCTACCTGAAGTGCATTGGAAGTCAGTTACATTAGTCAATGGCACGCAACAAAAGAGCAAACAATTTATCAATGTGCCGAAACGTATGGCAGATGGCAGATTTTTCACAAAAATTAACTTATCGCTACCAATACAAGATTACTCGATATACGTGCGTGTGTATCCAATTAATTTCAGTGATTTGTACAACGAGAGTTTAAGCAAGATCGTTCACATATACTCGGAACCAAACAATATTACTTTGAGCGGGGTCAACATAAATAGCATGAACATTTCATGGATCTCAAACATTAATCTGATGATCTTTTTTACTAGAGTACAAAGATGTTGCAGCAGAAAAGTGGCAAACAATGTATTATATTAAAATGAATTATAACAATGAAGTAATGTACTATATCGAAAATTTACAATCGGGAATTTTATACAAGTTTCGCTTGATATTGAGATACCTCGAATATGAGGAAACTTTTATATGGCCGGCTGATGAAAAATTTATTTTTTCAACACGTGGTAGCAAACGTGGTAAGCAAATGAAAATACCCATACAACACAATAAGGTTACGGATATATTGAAAAATAATTTCATTGCAATATTGCAAATCGAATGCGAAACTCTGCTGAGTTATTGTTATAAGATTGTGATGAAGTTAAGCTGTTCGTTTTTTGCAATGAAACATTGTAGTAATATTACAGTGTAATATATTGGAAAGAATGAAATGTTATTGTAACCATATTTTTGTTTTCGATGGATGAATATCTTAGAAACATTTAATAAAAAATTAAATTAAATTAAATAGTTCGATATAAATAGAAGTTTGCAATATCTAAGATAATTATATCTAAAATATGTAATATAATTATACAAGTTTCCATTCGTTAATACAAGTCTGTCTTATCTTAAAGTCCTTATTCAGTTGAATCCTTTTTTCTACCCTTGCCTCTTCCGCGTAGGCTCAGTGATTATTCTAAGTTCTGGCGTACTTAGGTTGGTCCGCAGTTGCACTTGGTTACGTCGCACTTGGTTTTCGACTGTTCGACTGTCCGTCGTAGTCTTGCGGTGGTTCGTACTTAAACCCTTGTTTTGGGAGGGTTTTTGAGAGGGGACCGCTTAGTAACATGGCCATACGGGGTCATGGTGCGGTCAAGTTAAAGTGCAAGCGAAGGTGATTCGATGTCGAAATCCTTCGTTGCACTTCCGTTTTTTTATCGAATTCGCGCATGGTATGCTGAGACAGCGATTCTATGAGGTGAATGTTCACTGTCGCATTTACCAATAATATTTTATGCTGACGCTTACTTTATACTTTAATTATATATATGTACTAATACTTTAATTATATATAGGTTATAGTCTGTGAGACTATAACAATATTTTGGCGCAGGTTTGTGGATTCGCATATCAGTTTATCCTCTTGTCGGCCATTCATATATTCTCGTAAACTCTGAAATTAAACACAATTTTAAGTGGTTTAAATTTATTACACATCAACAAAAATATTTTTATCTTCAACGTTTCCCAGTCATGTCGTAGCATATTCATATGCTCATCTTCTTCGAATTTTTCTATGCATTTTCATGATTCAAAATGTTCACACAGTCTATTTCCGAAACATTTTACTGTAGTGTGATTAGGATCTTCCCTATACATGCACCGACTTATACCACATTTTACAACTAAGTTCGCACAAAATTTTCGAGATTTAAGAAATCTCTTCAACGAATTTGTGCGGGGTTTTTTCAAGTCGAATTCTTGATGTCTTATAAATTGAACGACTGATGTTTCCAGATTCTTCTTCGAAAATTGTTCCGTCTTATACTGAAGTAATTCTTCAACACCACTAGTTCGAAAATCAAAATCAGGTTCCTTATCAGATGATTCTTCCTTCGCATACAATTTCTTCCATTTCGCTATCCTCTCTTTCTCAATCTCAATTTTTTCCACCTCAACAGAATGCATCCAGTCATCATCATCATCCATATCTTCATTGCCGATGATTACGTTTTCTTCAGCCATTGCACTAACGTAACACACACAAGACTAATAAAACGCAAACGAACAACGAAAGAAATAATATTCTAACGTCGCAGACTCCTTTTCATTATATATCTTTTAATATCTTGCGTCTTATTCCAACTAGAGCATCGCGTCTCATCTACTTAAGCATTTCTCTACATCTTTAGCGGAGCATGTTGAGAATAATTGTCGACTATTCTTATTCGTATGGAAGGAAAGAAATAAAACCATAAAAAAAATAATTATTTATTGCACGCATCGTAAAAAATATCATTTACAACACATGTTAATAATTTGCAATTGATCAATGATTCGCTGTAAAAACATCACTCTCGCGTATCGTTTTTACAGCATCACATACAGCAGAGCTCGGCAAGAACTGCACATTTCGGCCGATTTTCAGCTGGCTCCGCCTAGCGCGTCCCCCCTTACCTCGCCGTCCCGCGCAAAGCCTACGAGCCGCTCGGCGCTCAGGAGCGGGCGTATGGCAATAGCTTTCCACGTCACCCATGAGGTACTATTGTTGACGCGTTTTTTTGAAGTGGTATCCTCAGTAGACCTAATCCACTGATGAAACGACCCTTTAACTAATTGCACGGAATTATAAATAATAATTGATATGATGAATATTTATGACTTTCGGGATTTTTTACAAGCGAGATCAGAAACATTTATTTGCATACGGCATGTAGCGAATCGCATAAGACGTGATAAACTTTATCGTCTTATGTAATTAGTTAAAGAGTCATTTTAGTCATCAGTGGATTAGGCCTACTGGGGATACCACTTAAAAAAAAACGCGTCGATAATAGTATGGGTGACGTGGAAAGCTATTGCCATACGCCCGCTCCTGAGCGCCGAGCGACTCGTAGGCTTTGCGCGGGACGGCGAGGTAAGGGGGGACGCGCTAGGCGGAGCCAGCTGAAAATCGGCCGAAATGTGCAGTTCTTGCCGAGCTCTGACATACAGTAGTAATATTATTACATTGTAATACAGTTTCAAATTGTTTAAATTTTTCATTAACAAGATACGTATTCTCGCATAACCAATTGTGCATATGATCGATACAATTTTCAAAATTAAATAAATGTAATAACGTTTCTGGTTTCATGTACAAAGATTGCCACATAAAGTGAGTTTTACAATTTTTGATTGATACATTTCAATCGTTAAATCTCCAATCCTTAATGGGGGAGCAGTCGATTGTAGAAATTGTTCAACATCTGCTTGTTTCCGCATTAACAAATTCTCGACGGATGTCCGAATAGACAATTATTATCATTGCGCGTATCAAAATCAATTCGTGACGAGCGTTAATCACAACGCGTTTATAATCTTCGCAAAATCCCAGCAACATGTTGAGCGGCACTCAAAAGTTGAAATAATTTTTGTCACCGTACGTCAATTCCCACGATGCGTTCTTCAAGTTTACTTTTCTGGTGTGTTAGAGAGACATAATTTTTGAGCGTCGATGTTATTCCAACATTTCTGTTACGATCAATCTCTACTCCGTCGAGTTCCTATCGAAGCTCATCAAACATGAATGCGACGCAATTGTTTCCCAATACAACTTTCATTTCATCATTCGCTTTACACACATTAAACCTTCCCTCGATGTAAAGAAAGCTTTCGCACGGTAACGTGTACAAATCCTGTTGTTGTATAGGAATTCGTATCTCGTCACTGTATCCAAGCGTCGTATTAGCGTACGGATTGTACGTATGAGTCTCAATCTTGATGATGCGATCGTCAAAGACTGGATCACTTCCAATATTCAAAATATCAATCATTCTTTTCGTACGATGAATCCCAATGATTTCAAAAATTCACGATTCAACGCGCTCAGCTTCTTTTTAACGGCTATCTTATTATTGTCACCCGATACTGCTCGCCTTACTGCAATAGTATTGTCTCTCGCGTACTCTGTTTCGTTCAGCACAAGCATACTATGTTTTTCGCCGCCGTATATGCAATCTTACGATAATTTCCTCTCTTCGAAAATCATGCAATCGACCTCTTTGATCCACAATACGTATCGTTAAATCCGTAATGCTCCGTACGACGATCGGCAGATAAATGATCTGTGCCGGCATTTCCGATATCTTATATCCTGGCGGTACGCTCGGTGAAAATTCATGTATCTGTGTACGCGCATACCGTTGCAGTACGCACCAGTAGTCACGTTGCATTCTATACGAATAATATTTACGTTTATAATATTAACAGGTTCGTCCGATTCATACCACTTGCGAGGTTGCAATATACGATTCGACGAGAATCCAAGCAAGGATCCTACATTGTCGGGTTTGGTAAAGTTTATTCTGTAGGCGCATTTGATTTCGCTCTTTAGCGTACTGTGATTGGCGCGGAGCGCTATTGGATATTCCTCATCATAATCGTTTTCAACATCTCTGGAAAGGTGTTCATCTCGCAAAATTGCGCGTTTGAGATAGTCATTTATGGCATGCAATTCATACGATCCTTCGGGAATCGTAATTTCCTTGTCGTCATTGCCAAAATAAAATTTATTATTCGAAAAATTTACGTTCGGAATCGTATGATAAGTTTCAAAATCTGTTAATCCGAGCTCGTAATCGGCATCGGTCAAATCTATAGCGGGGAAAAAGCTTACAGCGAGAACGCTGCTTTTGCCAGTCAACGTAAGTGTCACTGACATGTCGATCGAATACTGACAAGGAAAGGGTCGGAAGTGTCCCCCTCCGATTTTAATGAGCTTTGAATATGTTGTAGTCTAGATCAAAATAGGAGACACGTATTTTTTTATAAGTGCTGAGTCGGCCGTTAAGGGGGTGAAACACCTTCTTGAAAAAAATCGATTTTTTCATTTCTCAGCGGATACCGTCGAAGCGATAAGAGATATAAACAAAAGTTTCAAATAAAAGTTTTATGGTCTTTAATGTACTTCAAAATCATGTAATCAGATTTGTCGAAAATGTCATATTTTTCGAAATCCCCCCCCCCTCCCTTTTAATGTTTGAAAATTTTTAAATTTGTCTCATAACAAAACTTATAGCTCATTTAACGACAAATTCAATCATATATAATAAAGTTGTATTCCGAAGTCACATTTTTCAGAAATAAATTAAAAATATCCCTATACACTACTATACGCCCGCTTTATCCGCCTTATGACGCTCGTTATTCACAGCGACAGTCATTTTTCTTCGCAAACTCACAGAGGCAACCATAAATTAGCAATAAATAATTTATGAGAATATATTTTTATAAATTATAGAAATTATATTTATAAATATAATTATAAATTATATAATAATTATAATTATAATATATGTCTATATTATGTGACAATAAATATACATATAATTTATATGGAAAAGTAATGTTTTTAATGCATGAAAAATAAAACTAGTCGGACAAGGAAAATTATTGATCAGATGCCGATGTTAATAGATTCAATTCTATGAATAAACAGATGTCGCATTCGCGAAATGAGTTGGTGCAATATATTATTTTATTAACAACTGCGTGCAGTGGAACACATATTACTATTAAAGCGTCTATCGAATATACGCGAGCGCGATAGTAAATATATTTATATATATAAGAAAATAATTAAAAGGATTATAACTTATAAAGCGAGCGAAAAAATGCGTCGCGATAAGAAAGTCAGCTGCCCGAAGTGCTGATACAGCCAGTATCACACGGCCAAGTCATCAAACAGAGGAAGAAATCACTCTCGAAATAGCGCTGAATTGCAATAAAATGCGAGGAAGTCTTCGGACTTCCTTCGCTTGCATTTTGATCACGCCACTTTAGAAATAACCAATGATTTTATTTGGTCATGCCACCGCGCGATCCTCCTCCGATAATCGTTCAGAACCGGAGGCGTTAAAAGCCACCGCCTAGAAGCGGCGGACAGTCACAAATCAGTTATCAAATAATTAACAAGTGCTCGAGTTAATTAACAAGACTAGCCGTTATCCTGAAAAAACAATTGTGCCCCACGCACACAACAATACAGTATGTATGTACTTTTTCGATTTTTAAAACTTTTATAGTTTTTTGCTTTTACTTACACTTCATTCAAAATTGCGGTTTATCTGTTTTGTTTTAATGTATTTAAATTATAATTAATATTTTATTACTTTATTTAAGTTATGTGATAAAACTGTTCTATTTTTCATGAAACTCGGAAAACGTAACAAATTATTAATACGCATTAAATAATAAAATATTTTTGTTGCTAATAAGTATTTTTTTGCTAATATTTATAAAACAAATATACATAATGTTAATAATTTTTTTAGATAATGTTTAATCCAAGAAATGTAGCAGTACTGCTATACACTGCACTGTATATGACTGGGGAATTCCCAGAAAGTCCTGTTACAACAGATGAAAATGAAACAAAAGACATGATGGAAAATATGCTTCGATCAATGTATGAAGAAGCGTTTGAAGTTTATGAAGAATCATCATTAGATTTTCAAAACGAATTTGATATACCTGAAGTAGAACCTGTAATTGATGAAGAAAGAGAAGAAGACACATATTTTGTAAAAGAAATTGAATGTGTTGCGGATTCTGTACCAATAGAATATAAAAGAAATGCAGTAGAGTTATGGAGAAGTGGAACAAAAAAGTCAAGAACTCTTGCATCTATAAGAAATAGATTTCGGAAAGTCACGTCATTACGTCAATTAAGAAGATGGGAGCAGCAAGTAAATCAAGGTGGCAACAGATTTGATAAACTGAAAGAAATTTCAACATATACGTTAAATAAATTCCATGAAGGTATTGAAAAGGGAATAATTATTCATGACATTGATATTGCTCGATGGGCTCTTCGCGCACAGAAGGAAGTAAATCTACTTGGGTTTACAGCATCATTATCATGGGTAAAAAGGTTTAAGCTTGCACATAATATCGTATCTAGAAAAATTACAAAATTTATAACAAAAAAAAATTTAGCGTCAGACAAAGATTTAGAAGCACGAAGCAAGTCATTTATCGAAAATGTTAAATCTTCTATTATACAATATGGAATTGAAAATGTATATAATTCGGACCAAAGTGGATTTCAATTAGAATTTCATTCCGGTCGTTCACTATCACCTATTGGTATTAAAAAAGTAGAGCGCATAGTACAATCCATATCAGCAACTACACATAGTTATACTATACAACCTATTGTTTCAGCTGATCGTAGATTATTATCGCCTCTGTTTATTGTTTTAAAAGAACCTACTGGAACATTTGGTCCAATAGTAAAAGAAACAATGTTTAAAGATAATAATATCTTTGTCATGGCATCAAAATCTGGAAAATTAACATCGCATCATTTTGAGATCTGGATAAAAGAAGTGTTTTTTCCAAATGTTGGACCAAAATCAGTGTTATTATTAGATTCTTGGACTGGTCATTGTCCTGATATAATTCAAAGAAACAAACCAGATTTTATAGACAATATTAATTTGTTAACTATATCAGCTGGAGCAACGGGAAAAATACAACCTTTAGATGTATTCGGTTTTCGTTTATGGAAAAATTTTGTTAGACATTTTTCAGATACCATCATGCTTTTAGATCTTGACGTCAAGCTTCATTCAAGAAACAATATTTTAAAATTACAATCATTAACACATAATCAATTTTCATCACCAAGGTTTAAAAATTTATTCAAATATGCATGGTATAAAAGTGGTTATTTAGAAAAGAAACCAGAAGAATTTGATACACCAGTAGATTTTTGTTTCAAAACTAATTTAAAACCAACATGTGATATTTGCGGTGAAATTGCTGTAATTTCTTGCGCATGGTGTAAAAAATCCCTTTGTATAAATCATTTCTTTCATGATCATCATCTTTGTAACCGATATCAACCATGAATATTTGTTATTCTTGTATGCAATAATTATGTACGGTATTTTATGTAATATTTCCACATACATATATATAATGACTTCGGAATACAACTTTATTATATATGATTGAATTTGTCGTTAAATGAGCTATAAGTTTTGTTATGAGACAAATTTAAAAATTTTCAAACATTAAAAGGGAGGGGGGGGGATTTCAAAAAATATGACATTTTCGACAAATCTGATTACATGATTTTGAAGTACATTAAAGACCATAAAACTTTTATTTGAAACTTTTGTTTATATCTCTTATCGCTTCGACGGTATCCGCTGAGAAATGAAAAAATCGATTTTTTTCAAGAAGGTGTTTCACCCCCTTAACGGCCGACTCAGCACTTATAAAAAAATACGTGTCTCCTATTTTGATCTAGACTACAACATATTCAAAGCTCATTAAAATCGGAGGGGGACACTTCCGACCCTTTCCTTGTTAGATTGGTTCTCAATTCTACTTTTTTCAGCTTCAACAATAGAATTTATAAACAGATTTTTGGAACACCGATGGGCTCGCCTCTCTCCCCTATTTGTGCGGATCTTGTCCTCCAAGATTTGGAAGAAAAGGCTATTTCACAACTTTCCTTTCACCTTCCTTTTTATTTCAGATATGTGGATGATATTGCCTTGGTTGCTCCGGTTTCCTTTTTGAGTCTCATAAAGTCCGTCTTTAATTCTTTTCATGATAGGTTGAAGTTCACCATGGAGATTGCAAATGATAATCGCCTCAATTTTTTAGACGTGACAATCATTATCAATAACAACCATATCGAGTTTGACTGATATATGAAGCCCACCTTTTCTGGTAGGTTTCTCAATTTCTTTTCGCAACATGCGTTGGCGCATAAAAAGGGAGTCATTATTGGTCTCACTGACAAAATTTTTAAACTGTCACATCCCAGATATCGTGAGAAGAATTTTGACATCATCTTTGAAATCCTTTCCAACAATGGTTATCCGGAAAAATTTATTTTTAATACCATAACATGTAGAATCAAGTTCCTGATCCATAATTACCATGCTCCTCAGGGCACATCGTCCATCCCCCCCTCCCCTTCTCCAACTCATTCATTTTTTGTCATTCCGTACATAAAAGGAGTCTCCGAGCATTTTAAAGACATTGTTGGCAATCTTAATAAATCTTTGGCCCATGTGGTCTTAAACAAATTAAACTGTTTCATTAAAACGCACAAAGATCCTCTGCCAATAGATAGTCAATCAAATGTGGTATACAAGATATCTTGTACGGATTGCTCGGCATCGTATGTGGGGCAGACGAGCAGAAAGATTTCTACTCGTGTCCGCGAGCATCGATCCAATATCGATCGACCTTCTGAAAATCTATCGGTCGTATCTGAGCATAGACTTGTTGGACATGACTTCGCATGGAATGACGTTAAAATTTTGAATCAAGATATTTCATTTATTAGAAGAAGTATTTCAGAAATGATCCATATTATACGACAGAATAACGATCTTAACGTTCAGAATGACACGGAAAAATTTGACAAAGTCTATCTTCCCATCATCAAATCCTTGCATTTTTAATTCAATTTATCTCCAAATTATTTTTCTCCATCATCCGGTCCTGAAATTCCCTCTGTCCCAACCCTCCCCTTCCCTTTCCCTTTACGCCTAATCGGCATGCCTGTCTCGCCGTTATCTCGCGGCTCAGTATCTTTCGTCACTTCGCTTAGTACACACGACTATTACATCTTTTCGGTAATTCTGTTCTACTCTTCTCTCATTGCGATTATTCTGATATTGCGCTGTTGCTTGTACGTATCTTACTCTAAATAATTTTTATTTGTCATATTAATGTGTTCCCTAACGACTTTTCTGGCTATCTTTTCTTTTATTTTGCACTGCTTGTGTTTGTGTTTGCGAGAATGCGTGTTGCTCTGCTTGATTTATTTTTCAGATTGCAATTAATTTGGATTTGGAACTAAGAATTTTTAATGCATTATAAGGATCTTTGCAACGATATTACGAATTGTGGAATGTATGCGGTATCTCTGTCCTCTACGCGCATACCATCTTTTTTCTTTCCACGCTTTTTCTACACAGCCACGACCTATGTGCTTAGCATTGGTGAGTAACATGCAGGATTGCGGACATTTACACAACCTTTTATTACCATTTATCGGCGTGATTCTTTACATCTTAATCATTAATTTCGAGAACCGATATGTTTATAATTGCGGCATAATCATGTATTTTTGGTATCGATCACGAACATTTATTTTTGCGTTTCACCTTGGATTACAGTTTGAATCTGTACGTTATCCACAGCGAGCGACTATTATGCTTTGTCATCTGTTTTTGTATTATTAATTTAATTTATTTATATTTCTTATATGAATATTTTCCGCATTGAAAATGATCTGGATTTGATCGAAACGTTTGCGAATTAATCTTTTTGACTTTAACTGTTCTTATAATAATTAATTTACGTATTGATTTTACTCTTTGATGTGCCTCTATTACACTACTGTCTCTACCATCTGATTTTTAGACACATTAATGATTTCGAATTAGTTTGATTTATTTTTGTACGATTATTAATTTGAAATAATTTTGATTTTGACATCTATACTGTGTGGTTTCCTTTGCCTAATTTGTACTCTTATTTTTTGAAATTTGATATATATTTTAATTTTAAAAAAATCTAATTATTTCGCATGCCTCTCCTTGCGTTCCCATCCCTGCGCTAGTTATAGTATATATAGTATCGTATATATAGTATCGTTATCTCCCATGTGTTAATCTAAGTCTCGTCTCGCGCTAGTTGTAAGTCTCTCTCTCTCGCGCTAGTTGTAAGCCTCGTTCGTCGCACGCGTTGTTCTCGCGCCATCGCTCCCTCTCCCTCGCACGCGTTGTTCTCGCGCCATCGCTCCCTCTCTCTCGCACGCGTTGCTTTCGCGCCATCGCTCCCTCTCCCTCGCACGCGTTGTTCTCGCATGCGATGCATTTCGAAGAAATGCTGCTGTTTATATTATTTATAAACCGAACATGTTCGTACGCAATATTGTTTATCAATCGGGCATGTAATACAATATTGCGATAAAACATCTAACACGCGCCGCCGCCGAAATCCCCTCCGTCCCGCGTGACGTCATTCCCCCGCGCCACCGTAATCCCCCGCGCACCTCACCCCCCCTGAGAGGACCTGAGTTAGAACCCGCCCTTTATACCTACTGATTAATTTTTTGGCTATTAAATATCTAATCGACGAAATTGCATATTTGAAGAAACAAAATATATCATTGAGTTGAACAATATTTTCGATATTTTTATGTTGTCTGAAACAAACATGTAGATATTGAATATTGTGGTTTGAAGTAATGAAATATTTTTTAATAACACTAATATATTATTGAATCAACAACTTTTTTTCTCAGTGTACGCTTACAATTGCAAAATTGGATGTATATTATGATTTTTGTGGAAAATTTTACAACTATTTTACAGTATTACTTTTGTAGGAAATTAGACAACTCTATTTTGTACAATTTTATAATTTTTTAAAATTAATATACACACTGTTTTTGTAAAAATTTTAATTTCGTTCAGATAATTAGTGCATATAAGCTGTTAAATCATTATTACTTATAAGTATATGTAAGATAATACAAGCAACCTTATGAATAACTTGGTTTATTAAAAAATAGCAAAAATTAAATGTAGGATGTATGGAATGTCTGTTTGGTTTTAATAATGTGATGCTAAAAATAATCAAAGTTATTGATTTATATTAAAATGTTGCAGGAAATTACTTGTATAAAGTGTCATAGACGGTGGCTATACGCAGAGAGGCTTTTTCTCTGCATATATATGTTTTTTGGTTTGGAAAGCATTTCTGGCTACTCTAATCAGGTAATTACTTTCTATAGTTTTATCATATCCAAATAATTGTTAAATGATTTAATGATATCACTCCTCAAAATATACACCCTGTTTTTGTAAAAATTTTAATTTCGTTCAGATAATTAGTGCATATGTGCTGTTAAATCATTATTACTTATAAGTATATGCAAGATAATACAAGCAATCTTACGAATAATTTGATTTATCAAAAGATAGCAAAAATTAAATGTAGGATGTATGGAATGTCTGTTAGGTTTTAATAATGTGATGCTTATTAAATTATAACGATGCACCCTTGCACCCCCCTAATTAATGCCCAGCATGCGAGCTGGAAGCTGCCGCCCGGCAGAACACCGCCGGGCAAAGGGCAGGGCGCATAGCGCCACATTTTTAACCGCCACAATGGCTTAAAATCAAGCCGGGCCGAATCGGCGAAGTACGTCGAAAACGGCCGACAAGTACCGAGCGAAGGAGTTAGAGCTCCCCGCGCCCGGCTCCGCCGCGCTCGTACGAGCGGGACTCACGCCGTTCCGTTTTCCCGACCGCTCGGTGGGGGTGAGTCTAATGTACGCCGGCGCGGGCTAATTAGCCCAGTATAAAAAGGGCGACCCATCAACCATAGGGACCTTTTTATTCCGAGCTTCTCGAGCGAACAGTCGCAAAAGATAGCTATCCGATACCAGTCTACAAAGTTTCAAGACCAAGCGGTGGGGTGCTCTCCACCACGCCTGGGAGATCTCAGGGGTCCGACCAAATAGACGAATCCATTTTTTTTTCCTCTCTCTCTGCGTGCAAACTAAATTGGGGCGCACCCCGATTTAACCGGGAGATCTCGGTACACGCACAGCATCCATCCTCGTCCCGTCGGTTCATACGGAGGTAGAGAAGAGAGCTGCCCCCAGCGGTTGTTCCCGCTAAGAACCGACTATCCCGGAAATCCCGACCACACCATACGGGGAAAATACGGCCCGATTCTACGAACATCGGGGAGCGAAAAAGCGCGACGACAAAAACCATAAACACGCGCCGCTTACGTCACGCGGTCATCGACCGCATCGCGAGCGAAATCATATTCTAATTCTCCGGTTACCAAAAATCACGGATTGCGCCGAAACCACACGATCGTTCCAAACCGGACTTACAGCATCCGAACCGCGTTTTAAAACTGTAACACCCCCCGGAAGCACATCGTTCCGCGGTGCCCCCGAACGCAATAAACGCTGCTGTTTTCCAACGGCATTTAATCCGGCGATACAGCGACCAAGCAAAAGAAACCCGGCGGCGGTCGCGTTTCGCGCACGAGGAATGTCACGTACGCACACCGTTACACACACACACACACACACGCGCGCGCGCGCGCACAGCCGAACCACGCGTTGCACCATTTAAACACACACATCTACACATACACACAAACCGACACGATTGTATCTCGTCACACGCAAATATATATATATTATTTAAAATACCACGCGTATTTTTTTTTATTGCGCTTGCCTACCCGATCCTTGGAAACACGACTGCAGTTATCCGCGACTCTGACGGAGAACGCCCGTTACAAAATAAGCCTCACATTATTAAAACCTAACAGACATTCCATACATCTCAATTAATATCGGCAGAAGTGCAGCAGAAAATAAGCAATTTTTGCATATGTTATTTGCATAATGTTATAAAAAATACTGTAAAAAGTAAACAGGAGCTCTTAGCATAAAAGCCGCACAACTTGAGGATTGCGTGTTGGCACAATATGTTTACAGAAAATAAACAACTATTAAGCATAACATGATGTTATTTCATGATGAAAGAACATAGTTAGAAAGCAGGCTCATCTGAAAATACAGTGTGAGAGCAGAAACGTGGCAGAAATCAAGCACGCGCTATCGTCTCACATAATAATAGCAAAAATGCAGCAGCAACTCAGCATGGTTTAATAATATTGAGAAATAGTTTTTCCTTTTATTGCTGAGCGGCGTATTGTTACACGATTTTTTTCGTATTCAAGTTTCTGCCACGAGTAAGATATAAAACATGTGGAGCGTGGTTACTATAAGATTAAAAGTAAAAGTGTAAGATCTTTTCATTAGCTTAAATAATTTCTGATGACATTTCAACAGGGAATTTAGAATATATTTACTGCCTATTTGATGCAAAAAATAAGATTAATATAAATAGGAATTTTTATATAAATATTTTATATAAATATTTTATAGATAATAGTTTTATTAATTTAAATGTAATTATTTTATTATTATTTAATTACGCTAATTATTTGTGCAATTCTGAATATAATATGTATTATATTTATAAATGCAATTATTTTATCGTGTATAATTATTGTAATAAATTATAAGGGGAATTCTTCGGTTCTTATGCAGTGTTTATGCAATACTTATAATATTCAATTTTATTACATCTATTAAAATATTATTGTGCTCACTAGACAATTTGCTTTGAATTTGCCGTATTTTCACTGTTACGATGTGACGGCAGGCCATGCTCGATTTCTGCTGCGTTTCTGCCATCAGTACCTGATATGTCAGATCGTGCTGTATTTTTGTCTTGTTTCTACTGTTATGCCGTGACAGCACATCATGCTCGATTTCTGCTGCACTTTTGCCATCAATGTTCATCATGGTAAATTTTGCACGATATTTGCTGTTATAATAAAATAATAAATAATGCTTGATTTTTGCTGCATTTTCACTACTATATTACGTCGGCAAAATGTGTTGTCAGAAACTGAGCTTAATGGGGACGCAGCGGATCGGAATCTGCTGCAAAGTCATGGTTGAGTTTGCTGGCATACTGCTAACATTTTGCTATCTGGGAAGATATGTTATTAGACATATGTATATGCAATTTTTTTATATCAACTTGAATGAAAAGTAATTAAATAATTTCATTATAGTACTCTTCAAATCAAGAAAATTAACGCTATCGGTTTTTGAAATTGTGTTTATTTCTATTGCAGTATGCGGATTACTGAGCAATTCAATTATTTGTATGAATTTTACGATTTCCATATTCGATTACTTTTCTTGTTACTAAATATCTAACCGGCGATGTTGCATATACAAGTACGGGAAAGGGGGGTAAGATGACGACCTTAAGGTTTGTCAATTTTTCCTGAGTTGTATAATGATGGCAAAATAGTGATTTATTTTTTTTTGGATAAGCTGAAGTCTTGCTTATCATTTGCAAAAATTGAAAATTTTATAAATATATCAGATTTTTATTAAATTTAAATTTTTTGAGGACGTGTCAATTTCGTCATTTTGCCCCCCTATGTGGGTAAGATGACTTCGATAGTGGGTAAAATGACGAATTTTAAAAATAAATATTTCATGAATAAAAATGATTATAATATCTGAAAAACATAATATACATACATGTACACTTATTATTTATAAAGAAAAAAAGTTATTTATGATACCCAATACTATATATACGATATATAATTTAAAGAACATAAAATATTAGATTAGAATAAAAATAGAAATATTTTATAATCTAAAGTAAAGTGAAGTACAAAACAAATAATTATTATTACTATTGGGACATATAAAAATATTATTTATGATAATATGATGACATTCGTCATCTTATCCCAATGTCATTACATTTATTGATCTATTTCATAAAAATTTAATATAAGAGAATGGGAGAATAATGATACGTTATTATTTGCATTTTTAGCTGTACTATGCAGTAGTTGTACAGAGAAAATAAAAATATTTACTATAATTATTTGATTGCTTATACAAGATCATTATAAAATTACATACGAGGGTATTTAAAACACATTTCTTATTATATTATTTGCTGCCGTTGACAGATTAAAGTTACACTGTAGTAAATTATTTATTACTATTAAAAGCCTCTAATGAGTTGGGCACCAGATCGTTATCTATCATTAACTTAGAGTAATTAGCAATTCGTCATCTTACCCACTTCGTCATCTTACCCCCCTTTCCCCTATATTAGAAGAAACAAAATATGTCTATGGCTCAACTACCATATTCAAAGAATTGTAAATAAATTATCAGTGCGTATGATTCATGTATGTATATGTTGAGAAAAAAAGTAGTTGAATAAAAAAATGTACAATATATTGATCTAACGAAATGTTTTATTAGGGGATGCCACTGAAATATGTATTTATTGCAAACAATCTAGTGAACACATTCGATCATATTAAGTTAAATATCTAATTGGTAAAATTCCATATGTATTTTAGGAATAAGATGTTATTCGACACATGTATATGCAATTTTTTTATATCAAACTTATTTGAATAAAAAGAATAAATATAAATAAGAATAAAATATAAATATAAATATAAATATAAATATAATTAAATAAAAATAAGTAATTAGTGCACAAATGCTATTAAATCATTATTATGTATATATGCAAGATAATACAAGCAGCTTTGTGAATAACTTGGTTCATTGAAGAATAGCAAGAATTAAATGTAGGAATGTTTGTTTAATTTTAATAATGTGATGCAAAAGAATTTAAAATTATTGATCTATTAAAATGTTGCAGAAAATTACTATAAACAGTGTGTGGCACAGTTTTTTCTCTGCGTATATGTTTTTTTTTAAGATCATTTCTGGCTAATCCAATCAAGTAATCACTTTCGATTATTTTTTCTATATCATATCCAAATAATTTATATAATAATCCAAATAATAATCAGTGCGTGTAGGTCATGTATACAGTGTGTCCTAAAAGTTTGGCAACCCCTAAATATTTTAAAAAATACGCATTTTTGAGAAAAATGTTTCAGACAAAAAAAAAGACAAAGTTGCAGGGTGTAAAGTGACATATTTAGTAATGTTCATAATTTGACTTTGGGTTGCGTCATAAAAACCAGATCAAAATTAAGTCGATTTTTTTTAATGGAACACCTTATTTTTGTTTCCAGAATTTAACAGCTGGTGTCAAAAGCTTTTAAAAGCATTATAATGAAGCATTTTTTCGCTAGGTTTTTTCTGATTTATTTTATATCTTAATTTGATATATTTTGACGTAAAATATCTCGCAAATATCTCGTAAAATATTTCGTAAAATATTTAGTTTTCGGTAGTTGTACTCTAATACTTTTATGTATAACTCTAATACTATTATGTATAGAATAGTGAGACAAATCACTTGATGCAAAAAAAACGCATAGTTGTCTTGAAAAAAATGTATGCAACTGCATGTTGAAAATTGCAAACATTTTTCTCAAAAATACATATTTTTCAAAATATTTAGGGATTGCCAAAATTTTTTGGACACACTGTATATTGAAAAAAAAATAGTTAAATGAAAAAATATACATTGATTCAACGAAATGTTTCATTACGGAATGTCATCAAAATATGTATTTATTGCAAACACAGCTTAGTAAATCGATTTAATCATATTAAATTAAATATCTATTTGATAAAATTCCATATGTGTTTTAAGAAATAAAAAGAAACATTCTATTTTATATACATAAACTATGATGAATTTATCTCTTAATTGATGTAAAGGAAACATATAGTTGTTTTCAAGAAAAAGTATGAATTTGCATCGAGCATCTAGATATTTTTTTTAAACATTGATTCCTCATCAATTTGTGCATAAAACTATTGACGTAATATTATCAAAAAATGAAACAATTAAAAAATTTAACGTGGACCTCTTTATAACAATTTACATCGAATGTTGCGAGGAATAGATATGTTTAAAAATCTACATTTTTTTAAACATTAAAATTAGATTGACCTTCAAATTTTTGACCCTAATATTTTTACATAGATTTCTTGCTATCGGCATTAGTTGATAAAGAGGATCTATTTATAGAATTTATAGATAACAGAGCAAGTTCTTAGGAGACATATTGCATGTACTGATTATTTTAACGTTGCAGAAAATTTTATATAAATTTTTCTACAACGCCAGTTTAAACTAATTAATTTGTTTGTTTATTACGTACTTATACAACTGTTTTATTTTACAGATTAAAAAAGAATAATCAGCAGCTCAGGCGCTGTATAAGAGCTGCCATAAGCGCTGAATTAAAATATCGGCTGCTATAGCGCTGAATTCTGGCTGCCCTAGGCGCCTAATTAGAAAAATCTGATTTGTGATACTTGCATTACAAGGTTGCTCTAAGCGTTGTATATCTATAAATAAAACTGTTCCAAGCGTCAATTGAAAATGGATCAATGTCACAAATTTTATTACGGTAATACGGAAAGAAACATTTTGGCTTCCAAAGAATGGTTGACGGAAACGATAATAGATAGTTTCCATGCGCTACTCGAAAGAAATTCTGATTATGCACCTCAACCTGTATGGCTGACAATATTTCCCGATCAGATTGTTCCACTCGATAATTCAAAAAAGAAGCATTTGCAAATATTGCACAGTGATTTCGGTGGCGGACATTGGATTACTTGCCATTATGACGCAAAGTCTGTTATTATATATGATTCTCATGAAGGCATTCGTAATGCAAATATACAACATTTGAATGAAAAAATTCGAATTTTTGTGGAGAGATTATTTCCCTTTTATGATTTTCAAAACAATTCGATAGTTTTTCCTAAAGTTCAGTTGCAAGGCGACAGTTATAATTGTGGTCTTATGGCAATTGCGATTGCTACATCGATTCTGTTCGGGCATAAATCCTTGCATCGTGACGTATGATCGATCTTTGCTAAGACCTCATTTAGCCGCCATGTTTGCAAGACAAACAATAAGTCATTTTCCATACCTCTGTAATACAACTACTTCATTAACACTATTGCCTTTGGAGACATTGAAAAAACGAGAGGCGAATGCACTGAGAAAAAGACTTGTACGTAGCAAAGAAACTGAAGAACAGCGTTCGAAACGATTAGAAAAGGATGCTATTTCTTACAAATAAAAATATGTTGTGAATCCTGAAACAAAATGTCAGAAGATGCGTGATTTGTACAAAAAAAATCCTGAAACAAAACGTCAGAGAATGCGTGATACATACAACAAAGATTCTGAAGGATTGCGTAAAAGAAAGCATCAAATCGATGAATATCAAAAAGATTTAGAAAATAAACGGTACATTAAAAGAAAAAATTATTTGAAAAATGCTGCCCGTGAAAGCGACCGCCAACAAAAATTCAGACAAAAACATTCCGACTCAAAAAAATTGTATAACAAAAAGTGCAACGCAAAAGGCGAGAAATCCATCGTACAAAGATTGAAGACGTTCAAGAGATTAAAGAAAAAAATTCAATACTGTTCGATTTTGGCAAAAGTGTTTTAACTTTTCAAAATTCTCAGAGTTATATATTCGACAGATGTCGAAGAAAATTAATAAATCAACCACGTGTGCTCGATTGGAAGCTGAACAGATATTCAAGTGGTGCATGATAGCAAAAAAGTCGTACGTTAGGGCAGCAAGAAAAGTGTTTTCGTATTTGAAA
>NW_020229433.1:0-97892 GCF_003227725.1 Camponotus floridanus | reverse complement strand
TTTTTGTAAAAAATTTTTAATTTCGTTCAGATAATTAGTGCATATAAGCTGTTAAATCATTATTAATTATAAGTATATGTAAGATAATACAAGCAACCTTATGAAAACTTGGTTTATTAAAAAATAGCAAAAATTAAATGTAGGATGTATGGAATGTCTGTTTGGTTTTAATAATGTGATGCTAAAAATAATCAAAGTTATTGATTTATATTAAAATTTGCAGGAAATTACTTGTATAAAGTGTCATAGACGGTGGCTATACGCAGAGAGGCTTTTTCTCTGCATATATATTTTTTGGTTTGGAAAGCATTTCTGGCTACTCTAATCAGGTAATTACTTTCTATAGTTTATCATATCCAAATAATTGTTAAATGATTTAATGATATCACTCCTCAAAATATACACCCTGTTTTTGTAAAAATTTTAATTTCGTTCAGATAATTAGTGCATATTGCTGTTAAATCATTATTACTTATAAGTATATGCAAGATAATACAAGCAATCTTACGAATAATTTGATTTATCAAAAGATAGCAAAAATTAAATGTAGGATGTATGGAATGTCTGTTAGGTTTTAATAATGTGATGCTTATTAAATTATAACGATGCACCCTTGCACCCCCCTAATTAATGCCCAGCATGCGAGCTGGAAGCTGCCGCCCGGCAGAACACCGCCGGCAAAGGGCAGGGCGCATAGCGCCACATTTTTAACCGCCACAATGGCTTAAAATCAAGCCGGGCCGAATCGGCGAAGTACGTCGAAAACGGCCGACAAGTACCGAGCGAAGGAGTTAGAGCTCCCCGCGCCCGGCTCCGCCGCGCTCCTACGAGCGGGACTCACGCCGTTCCGTTTTCCCGACCGCTCGGTGGGGGTGAGTCTAATGTACGCCGGCGCGGGCTAATTAGCCCAGTATAAAAAGTGCGACCCATTAACCATAGGGACCTTTTTATTCCGAGCTTCTCGAGCGAACAGTCGCAAAAGATAGCTATCCGATACCAGTCTACAAAGTTTCAAGACCAAGCGGTGGGGTGCTCTCCACCACGCCTAGGAGATCTCAGGGGTCCGACCAAATAGACGAATCCATTTTTTTTCCTCTCTCTCTGCGTGCAAACTAAATTGGGGCGCACCCCGATTTAACCGGGAGATCTCGGTACACGCACAGCATCCATCCCGTCCCGTCGGTTCATACGGAGGTAGAGAAGAGAGCTGCCCCAGCGGTTGTTCCGCTAAGAACCGACTATCCCGGAAATCCCGACCACACCATACGGGGAAAATACGGCCCGATTCTACGAACATCGGGGAGCGAAAAAGCGCGACGACAAAAACCATAAACACGCGCCGCTTACGTCACGCGGTCATCGACCGCATCGCGAGCGAAATCATATTCTAATTCTCCGGTTACCAAAAATCACGGATTGCGCCGAAACCACACGATCGTTCCAAACCGGACTTACAGCATCCGAACCGCGTTTTAAAACTGTAACACCCCCCCGGAAGCACATCGTTCCGCGGTGCCCCCGAACGCAATAAACGCTGCTGTTTTCCAACGGCATTTAATCCGGCGATACAGCGACCAAGCAAAGAAACCCGGCGGCGGTCGCGTTTCGCGCACGAGGAACGTCACGTACGCACACCGTTACACACACACACACACACACGCGGCGCGCGCGCACAGCCGAACCACGCGTTGCACCATTTAAACACACACATCTACACATACACACAAACCGACACGATTGTATCTCGTCACACGCAAATATATATATATTATTTAAAATACCACGCGTATTTTTTTTTATTGCGCTTGCCTACCCGATCCTTGGAAACACGACTGCAGTTATCCGCGACTCTGACGGAGAACGCCGTTACAAAATAAGCCTCACATTATTAAAACCTAACAGACATTCCATACATCTCAATTAATATCGGCAGAAGTGCAGCAGAAAATAAGCAATTTTTGCATATGTTATTTGCATAATGTTATAAAAAATACTTTAAAAAGTAAACAGGAGCTCTAGCATAAAAGCCGCACAACTTGAGGATTGCGTGTTGGCACAATATGTTTACAGAAATAAACAACTATTAAGCATAACATGATGTTATTTCATGATGAAAGAACATAGTTAGAAAGCAGGCTCATCTGAAAATACAGTGTGAGAGCAGAAACGTGGCAGAAATCAAGCACGCGCTATCGTCTCACATAATAATAGCAAAAATGCAGCAGCAACACAGCATGGTTTAATAATATTGAGAAATAGTTTTTCCTTTTATTGCTGAGCGGCGTATTGTTACACGATTTTTTTCGTATTCAAGTTTCTGCCACGAGTAAGATATAAAACATGTGGAGCGTGGTTACTATAAGATTAAAAGTAAAAGTGTAAGATCTTTTCATTAGCTTAAATAATTTCTGATGACATTTCAACAGGGAATTTAGAATATATTTACTGCCTATTTGATGCAAAAAATAAGATTAATATAAATAGGAATTTTATATAAATATTTTATATAAATATTTTATAGATAATAGTTTTATTAATTTAAATGTAATTATTTTATTATTATTTAATTACGCTAATTATTTGTGCAATTCTGAATATAATATGTATTATATTTATAAATGCAATTATTTTATCGTGTATAATTATTGTAATAAATTATAAGGGGAATTCTTCGGTTCTTATGCAGTGTTTATGCAATACTTATAATATTCAATTTTATTACATCTATTAAAATATTATTGTGCTCACTAGACAATTTGCTTTGAATTTGCCGTATTTTCACTGTTACGATGTGACGGCAGGCCATGCTCGATTTCTGCTGCGTTTCTGCCATCAGTACCTGATATGTCAGATCGTGCTGTATTTTTGTCTTGTTTCTACTGTTATGCCGTGACAGCACATCATGCTCGATTTCTGCTGCACTTTTGCCATCAATGTTCATCATGGTAAATTTTGCTCGATATTTGCTACGTATTTGCTGTTATAATAAAATAATAAATAATGCTTGATTTTTGCTGCATTTTCACTGCTATATTACGTCGGCAAAATGTGTTGTCAGAAACTGAGCTTAATGGGGACGCAGCGGATCGGAATCTGCTGCAAAGTCATGGTTGAGTTTGCTGGCATACTGCTAACATTTTGCTATCTGGGAAGATATATTATTAGACATATGTATATGCAATTTTTTTATATCAACTTGAATGAAAAGTAATTAAATAATTTCATTATAGTACTCTTCAAATCAAGAAAATTAACGCTATCGGTTTTTGAAATTGTGTTTATTTCTATTGCAGTATGCGGATTACTGAGCAATTCAATTATTTGTATGAATTTTACGATTTCCATATTCGATTACTTTTCTTGTTACTAAATATCTAACCGGCGATGTTGCATATACAAGTACGGGAAAGGGGGGTAAGATGACGACCTTAAGGTTTGTCAATTTTTCCTGAGTTATATAATGATGGCAAAATAGTGATTTATTTTTTTTTGGATAACCTGAAGTCTTGCTTATCATTTGCAAAAATTGAAAATTTTATAAATATATCAGATTTTTATTAAATTTAAATTTTTTGAGGACGTGTCAATTTCGTCATTTTGCCCCCCTATGTGGGTAAGATGACTTCGATAGTGGTTAAAATGACGAAATTTAAAAATAAATATTTCATGAATAAAAATGATTATAATATCTGAAAAACATAATATACATACATGTACACTTATTATTTATAAAGAAAAAAAGTTATTTATGATACCCAATACTGATATATAATTTAAAGAACATAAATATTAGATTAGAATAAAAATAGAAATATTTTATAATCTAAAGTAAAGTGAAGTACAAAACAAATAATTATTATTACTATTGGGACACATAAAAATATTATTTATGATAATATGATGACATTCGTCATCTTATCCCAATGTCATTACATTTATTTATCTATTTCATAAAAATTTAATATAAGAGAATGGGAGAATAATGATACGTTATTATTTGCATTTTTAGCTGTACTATGCAGTAGTTGTACAGAGAAAATAAAAATATTTACTATAATTATTTGATTGCTTATACAAGATCATTATAAAATTACATACGAGGGTATTTAAAACACATTTCTTATTATATTATTTGCTGCCGTTGACAGATTAAAGTTACACTGTAGTAAATTATTTATTACTATTAAAAGCCTCTAATGAGTTGGGCACCAGATCGTTATCTATCATTAACTTAGAGTAATTAGCAATTCGTCATCTTACCCACTTCGTCATCTTACCCCCTTTCCCCTATATTAGAAGAAACAAAATATGTCTATGGCTCAACTACCATATTTAAAGAATTGTAAATAAATTATCAGTGCGTATGATTCATGTATGTATATGTTGAGAAAAAAAAGTAGTTGAATAAAAAAATGTACAATATATTGATCTAACGAAATGTTTTATTAGGGGATGCCACTGAAATATGTATTTATTGCAAACAATCTAGTGAACACATTCGATCATATTAAGTTAAATATCTAATTGGTAAAATTCCATATGTATTTTAGGAATAAGATGTTATTCGACACATGTATATGCAATTTTTTTATATCAAACTTATTTGAATAAAAAGAATAAATATAAATAAGAATAAAATATAAATATAAATATAAATATAAATATAATTAAATAAAAATAAGTAATTAGTGCACAAATGCTATTAAATCATTATTATGTATATATGCAAGATAATACAAGCATCTTTGTGAATAACTTGGTTCATTGAAGAATATCAAGAATTAAATGTAGGAATGTTTGTTTAATTTTAATAATGTGATGCAAAAGAATTTAAAATTATTGATCTATTAAAATGTTGCAGAAAATTACTATAAACAGTGTGTGGCACAGTTTTTTCTCTGCGTATATGTTTTTTTTTAAGATCATTTCTGGCTAATCCAATCAGGTAATCACTTTCGATTATTTTTTCTATATCATATCCAAATAATTTATATAATAATCCAAATAATAATCAGTGCGTGCAGGTCATGTATACAGTGTGTCCTAAAAGTTTGGCAACCCCTAAATATTTTAAAAAATACGCATTTTTGAGAAAAATGTTTCAGACAAAAAAAAAGACAAAGTTGCAGGGTGTAAAGTGACATATTTAGTGATGTTTATAATTTGACTTTGGGTTGCGTCATAAAAACCAGATCAAAATTAAGTCGATTTTTTTTAATGGAACACCTTATTTTTGTTTCCAGAATTTAACAGCTGGTGTCAAAAGCTTTTAAAAGCATTATAATGAAGCATTTTTTCGCTAGGTTTTTTCTGATTTATTTTATATCTTAATTTGATATATTTTGACGTAAAATATCTCGCAAATATCTCGTAAAATATTTCGTAAAATATTTAGTTTTCGGTAGTTGTACTCTAATACTTTTATGTATGAGACTCTAATACTTTCATGTATAACTCTAATACTATTATGTATAGAATAGTGAGACAAATCATTTGATGCAAAAAAAACGCATAGTTGTCTTGAAAAAAATGTATGCAACTGCATGTTGAAAATTGCAAACATTTTTCTCAAAAATACATATTTTTTAAAATATTTAGGGATTGCCAAAATTTTTTGGACACACTGTATATTGAAAAAAAAATAGTTAAATAAAAAAATATACATTGATTCAACGAAATGTTTCATTACGGGATGTCATCAAAATATGTATTTATTGCAAACACAGCTTAGTAAATCGATTTAATCATATTAAATTAAATATCTATTTGATAAAATTCCATATGTGTTTTAAGAAATAAAAAGAAACATTCTATTTTATATATATAAACTATGATGAATTTATCTCTTAATTGATGTAAAGGAAACATATAGTTGTTTTCAAGAAAAAGTATGAATTTGCATCGAGCATCTAGATATTTTTTTTAAACATTGATTCCTCATCAATTTGTGCATAAAACTATTGACGTAATATTATCAAAAAATGAAACAATTAAAAAATTTAACGTGGACTTCTTTATAACAATTTACATCGAATGTTGCGAGGAATAGATATGTTTAAAAATCTACATTTTTTTAAACATTAAAATTAGATTGACCTTTAAATTTTTGACCCTAATATTTTTACATAGATTTCTTGCTATCGGCATTAGTTGATAAAGAGGATCTATTTATAGAATTTATAGATAACAGAGCAAGTTCTTAGGAGACATATTGCATGTACTGATTATTTTAACGTTGCAGAAAATTTTATATAAATTTTTCTACAACGCCAGTTTAAACTAATTAATTTGTTTGTTTATTACGTACTTATACAACTGTTTTATTTTACAGATTAAAAAAGAATAATCAGCAGCTCAGGCGCTGTATAAGAGCTGCCATAAGCGCTGAATTAAAATATCGGCTGCTATAGCGCTGAATTCTGGCTGCCCTAGGCGCCTAATTAGAAAAATCTGATTTGTGATACTTGCATTACAAGGTTGCTCTAAGCGTTGTATATCTATAAATAAAACTGTTCCAAGCGTCAATTGAAAATGGATCAATGTCACAAATTTTATTACGGTAATACGGAAAGAAACATTTTGGCTTCCAAAGAATGGTTGACGGAAACGATAATAGATAGTTTCCATGCGCTACTCGAAAGAAATTCTGATTATGCACCTCAACCTGTATGGCTGACAATATTTCCCGATCAGATTGTTCCACTCGATAATTCAAAAAAGAAGCATTTGCAAATATTGCACAGTGATTTCGGTGGCGGACATTGGATTACTTGCCATTATGACGCAAAGTCTGTTATTATATATGATTCTCATGAAGGCATTCGTAATGCAAATATACAACATTTGAATGAAAAAATTCGAATTTTTGTGGAGAGATTATTTCCCTTTTATGATTTTCAAAACAATTCGATAGTTTTTCCTAAAGTTCAGTTGCAAGGCGACAGTTATAATTGTGGTCTTATGGCAATTGCGATTGCTACATCGATTCTGTTCGGCATAAATCCTTGCATCGTGACGTATGATCGATCTTTGCTAAGACCTCATTTAGCCGCCATGTTTGCAAGACAAACAATAAGTCATTTTCCATACCTCTGTAATACAACTACTTCATTAACACTATTGCCTTTGGAGACATTGAAAAAACGAGAGGCGAATGCACTGAGAAAAAGACTTGTACGTAGCAAAGAAACTGAAGAACAGCGTTCGAAACGATTAGAAAAGGATGCTATTTCTTACAAATAAAAATATGTTGTGAATCCTGAAACAAAATGTCAGAAGATGCGTGATTTGTACAAAAAAAATCCTGAAACAAAACGTCAGAGAATGCGTGATACATACAACAAAGATTCTGAAGGATTGCGTAAAAGAAGGCATCAAATCGATGAATATCAAAAAGATTTAGAAAATAAACGGTACATTAAAAGAAAAAATTATTTGAAAAATGCTGCCCGTGAAAGCGACCGCCAACAAAAATTCAGACAAAAACATTCCGACTCAAAAAAATTGTATAACAAAAGGTGCAACGCAAAAGGCGAGAAATCCATCGTACAAAGATTGAAGACGTTCAAGAGATTAAAGAAAAAATTCAATACTGTTCGATTTTGGCAAAAGTGTTTTAACTTTTCAAAATTCTCAGAGTTATATATTCGACAGATGTCGAAGAAAATTAATAAATCAACCACGTGTGCTCGATTGGAAGCTGAACAGATATTCAAGTGGTGCATGATAGCAAAAAAGTCGTACGTTAGGGCAGCAAGAAAAGTGTTTTCGTATTTGAAAAATGTTGCTGAAGCTGCGTTATTGCGATTCAATGAGTGTAAGATTTTGAAATGTCCGAAAAGCGATCGAATTAGAGCTCTTTGTGGCTCATCCAAACATACTTCGTCTTCCGAAGCGTATTTTTATGAAACTGCTTACGAGCAAAAGAAAAAGTTTGAGCAACCACTTATAACGGCACAATCCTTTCCTCATGCAGTGATCAATGTTTTGCCGTTAATAGATAACAATAATAAAAAATTAAAAATATGGCACTGTGATGAGAATAAATGCCGCATAAGTGATATTTCCGTGGAAAAGTTTGTACAACTTTTAGAACAGTTTGAAAGAAGTACTTTGAAGAATATAATAAATGATAAATTCATGGCGCAGCTCAAAAATTGTACAGTTTCACATACAAGTAGCAGATTAGGACATCCTCCGGAATGCAAATTTAAATCTTTGCAAGTCATACGTTGCGACGATAAGCACTTTATCGCCTCATTTTCCTCTCGTGAGGAATATTCGAAGAAATGTCTATAAATTGATAAACAATTATAAAAAGCTTCGTCATTTGTTTTCAGCTTTAAAATTTCTTAATATAAATCAATTGCTTGAAATTTCCAATGATATAAAAAATAAAATAAGATTTTATGAAAAAAAATTAACTGATGTTAGTTTGATCGAAGAAAAGATTTTCTCGCAAAATTACGAAGCGTTTAAAGTTATGAAAAAGCGATTGTTGGATACGCCACGTTTACCTTGTATCTCTTGCGAAAAATTATGTATGAGTAGTGACGTTTCTGAACTCAAGAAGCTTAGAAAACAAGTAGAGGGACCATTTTGGAAAAATCTGATGGCTTCCGTAACAGAACACAATAGCAATACTGGATTTATTTGTAAGCTTTGTTTGGAGAAATTTCGGAAAGGTATGTGGTCTTCTACTTGCGTTTTGAATAATCTTGCCGTAAAACCATTACCAGATGTTTTGTCAGATTTCAATGATTACGAAAAAATGTTAATCAAGAGAATGAGCAGCTTCCAAGTAGTGCAAATGATGGGCGCTGTTTCGAACAAACATATGCCGTACAGAAAAATGATCCGCAAAGTACATGGTAGAACATTTCATTTGCCTCTGCCTTTACAAGAAATATTAGATAAGGTATGTTCTCTGGAAGATCCTATAAATTTGAATCACGAGTTGCACATTCTCGTTCGAGGTATACCCAAAAAGTCAAAAGTTGTTTGGGAAAATTTAGTGGATATTAATAAAGTGTATAAGGCTTTACAATGGTTGAAAGACAATAATCCCCACTATTCGGAAATTCGCCTTCCAGCGTCGTCTGATGATTTATTAAATGATAAGTTGCAAGAAACAGAATATCAGATCGTCAATGATGAAGACGATGAAATAGACGAGGTGATTGAGGACACTGTACAGTACAATAAAGATAATAATAATCAAACAGTTTCGAAACGTAAGGCTTTCTTGACACAAATCACCAAAGATTCGGATATTAATGATCAGTATACAATATATCCAATGCACGCGAAAACGATCGACAACGAATCTGCATTCAAACTTTATCAAATGTTGAAAATCGAAGATGTTCCAGTGGATAATCGTTATAAATATTTGGACGTCATGTGTTTTCCCGATTTATATCCCGAAGGTGTCAATGGACAACGAGAAGATAGAAATGTTGCATTGCCGGATTATTTAATCATCAGAACGCGATTGATGTCGAAACACAGTAGATTCAGATTGAATCTGCAGTATCTGTTCTTCCTTCTCAACGATGCTAACTACCGACAATTGAAAAACGGTATCAAGAGACACGGTAGTGTCTTGAAGTCGAGTCATCATCTCTCAGGCGCAAGACACACCGTGTATCTTTACGCGAATGGCTAAGTTGCGAGTAATGCATATTATCGGTTCTCAATAACCGCTGAATCGATCAAATTCTTATTAGGTTCAATCAATTGCTTGGGTTCGATTTATATAAGGAAAGTGTCTTTATTTTTGTTCTATATGCTCTATAAGCAGAAATATAACGATGCAAAGTCTCAATGTGAAACTTTTTGATTAAGAAACGTCACCGTCGTGGCTAGCTACATTCTTTACATATTTTTCTTGTACGGGTCGCACGTTTGACGAAAGAGACGCTGTGTTCTCGTGACGACGAGAGATGTATAATTTTTTTATCATGCGAGAAATTACCGACTGTAATTGGAATGAATTGATCGGTACATAATATACTTTCCGATTCACGCATGATGCGCATGAAGTGACAGAAAATGTATAGTTCATGTTACTCATATTATTATACATTTTCTGTCACTTTATGCGCATCATGTGTGAATCGGAAAGTACCTATAGATGTCAATTATTTGAATCGACCATGCATATCGAATGTAATACTTATCCAAATAATTGCTATCTATGTATCGATTAATTTATTGCAATTGCAATCACCCAGGTAGCAAGCACACGTCATTTTGATGTTTCAAATTGGTCATTCACTGATTATTCTTGACGTCACGAATTGACGTCAAGAATAATCAGTGAATGACCGAACGACGACTTTTAAGACGTAAAAGTGACGATCTAATGTCACAGATTCCTGACATCATGACATGTACCGCATTTTGACGTCTTTCTTTTAGCATAATAATATATTTAATAATGTTGTCGAATAAAGCACTCTCTAAAAGTGAATCAGTGTATTATCACTGAAAAACAGTAAATAATGACTGATTACAGTAATTATTATATAAGTACAGCGCTGTAAATCAGTAATATTTTATAGAAAGAATGAGTTAATAATTTTGACTATTTCAGTAATATCTCAGTAATATTCATTTCGTTATTGCCAGTAATATTAAACTTTTCAATTCGTCTCTCTATTTCATAAATATAATATAATAAATATAAAAATATAATATATAACAAATATAAATATAAATAAATAAATATATAAATATATATATATATATATATATATACAGGGTGACCCATTTTAACTTAGGCAGCCAAATAACTCGAAAAATAAGCACACTACGAAAAAATGGTTAGAATCAAAATTTCGTCATTTCGAGGGGGACGTACAATGACGTTAAAATCAGCCCCCCCACCCCTCCCCCTGGGCGGTGAGGGGGGGCAAGTTTGAAATCTTAAATGGAACCCCCTATTTTTCATTGCATATTCTTGTAGCTTATCTCGAGAGCTTTCCAAAACACTATAATTAAGTACCTTTTTATTAAGTATTTTTTGAGTTATAAGGCTTGAAATAATTTCTTAATTTTACATAAACCATAAAATATCTAGTAAACCATTCATTTTTCGATTATCTTACCTTCATACTTTTATGTACAAAATAATGAGAGGAATCAATTGGTGTAAAGAAAACACATAGTTGTTTCTAAGAAAAAATATGTAATTTGCAATTAACAATTCCATATTTTTTCTTAAAAACAACTGTATGTTTTCTTTACACCAATTGATTCCTCTCATTATTTTGTACATAAAAGTATGAAGGTAAGATAATCGAAAAATGAATGGTTTACTAGATATTTTATGGTTTATGTAAAATTAAGAAATTATTTCAAGCCTTATAACTCAAAAAGTACTTAATAAAAAGGTACTTAATTATAGTGTTTTGGAAAGCTCTCGAGATAAGCTACAAGAATATGCAATGAAAAATAGGGGGTTCTATTTAAGAAATTGAAAGTAATCTTTATGTGACCTCCAAATGACTATTCAAGGTCAAATCTAAGGTCACCGTCAGATTGCCCGGGAAAAATCCTACAACTTTTGTCTAAGTCATTTTCCTCTGTGATGCGTATTTTTCAAATTATCCAGCCGTCCCGGAACTTTTGACACACGCTGTATATATATATGTATATATATATATATATATATATATATATATATATATATATATAAAAAGTCTGATCGCGAAATAAGTCATGTCATATAAAAAATTTTAAAAGATTTTTTTTATGGGATCGATGTACTAACTAATGACATTCATAATAAAATAATCGTCACTTCATGACTGAAAAATGACGTCAAAATAATGTTATAGCAAGACGTCAATATAAAGTCACGTAACAATAATCAGTCATTTTGACAACATATGACCAAAAATGACTAGTTTGGAACGTCAAAATGACGTGTGCTTACTACCTGGGCAGTAATCCCTCACATAAAAAAATTGGTACACGAAAAACTCATCCTATATGCAGTCTCCTGCACTATCACACTATCTAGTAACATTAATAACAGATTTCTAAAGTTATTTAGAGACGATTTTTCTTCATTGAAAATGTCGAAGGTTTGTAACTAAACTTAAAATTAAAATTTTATTAAAGTGAACTTCACCTGGAATTATAATAATTGAAGAATGTAGCTTTGTTAATATTTTAACTTTACGAAGTTTGCAAAAAGTATATTAAGTAGAGAAGATCGTCATATTTTAATGAAATGACGGGGCAGGTGGCAGATTCTTTGCTTATTTATTTGGATATTTAACATATTCTCAAAAATTACTTTTTTAAAAAGTATAAAAAAGTTAATCATGTGTAAGTATTAAATTGTAAAAAATTTTATGTTATTGTAAAAAACTGTTTTATGCGCAAGACATAGTGTTATTTAAACTACAAAAATGTTACATTAAACAAAGTTAATGTGCAAAATAGTTATTTCTTAATTGTCTACAAAAATTAATGATATCCTAAAAAAATTACCTTTTCAAAAAAAGATAAAAAAAAGAAGTCGAGTCATCTCAATAGTAAAACATTATTGTATAGAACTATTTTACAAAAAATTATTTTAATAAAAAATTGCTGTATTAAAAAAATTGTGTAAAATAGTTATCATAACTATCTACAAAAATTAATGACATATTTAAATAGAAAATTATGTCGAGAATAAAATAGTGCGATTTCGTTTTATGTTTATCAACAGTGTGTGTGTGTGTGTGTGTGTGTGTGTGTGTGTGTGTGTGTGTGTGTGTGTGTGTGTGTGTTAGATGTGATTGACTGCTAATAAATAATTAGATGAAGAAAAATTATGTTTATATTTTTGTCGAAAGTTATTACGTCTTTGCCGTAAAAGTCAGAATCCCGATTTCTTCAACGATGAACAGTTGATTCATGTAGTTCGTAATTTAAAAAATTTTAATTATTAAAAAACTCGACGCTTCTGAATAATATACAAATAAATTTGGCAGCGTGGAGTTTTTTAATAATTAAAATTTTTTAAATTACGAACTACATGAATCAACTGTTCATCGTTGAAGAAATCGGGATTCTGACTTTTACGGCTAAGACGTAATAACTTTCGACAAAAATATAAACATAATTTTTCTTCATCTAATTATTTATCAGCAGTCAATCACATCTAACACACACACACACACACACACACACACACACACGCACACGCGCACGCGCACGCGCACGCGCGCGCGCGCACACACACACACACACACACACACACACACTGTTGATAAACATAAAATGAAATCGCACTATTTTATTCTCGACATAATTTTCTATTTAAATATATCATTAATTTTTGTAGATAGTTATGACAACTATTTTACACAATTTTTTTTAATACAGCAATTTTTTATTAAAATAATTTTTTGTAAAAGTAGTTCTATACAATAATGTTTTACTACTGAGATGACTCGACTTCATTTTTTTATCTACCCTTTTCTTCGAAACCCTGCATATATTTTTTGTTATAAATATAGAATATTTCTTCTTATTTAGAAAATACAATATCTTGATTAATTTTATATTCAAGAAAATTGTGTAAATATGAAGACAATGCAAAAATGTCTGCAGTACGTATTGAGTTCTATCGATGGATAAGATACTTGCGTGTTATAACCTTAAGAAAAGAAATATTTACATGACACTCTATTCTCCTACGTATTACTGTTCGTACGCCGAGAATGCCGTCATTTATCGATGATTTCTCGAAGCGAAAATATTACGACTGTACTCAGGTGCTTTTGACGCTAATGAATTCGTAGCTAGTTTATTAAATAAGGTAAGTTATTAGATAAAAATATTTTTATATCTCTCTTTGAATGCATGCATAATGTAAAGAAAACACATAGGCAGCGCTTTTATATTCTAAAAGACATTTTTCTTCTGTTTTTAAATGGGCATTAATACACACCTTATATTATAAATATACTATTTTCATTATCCTTTGCATATAACTAATATTAAGACATTCTCAGATATGTATTATAACAGCATCTTGATTGATTATTTTTACTATAAAATATTTTAAATCAAAACAAAATCTTAATGTTAAAAAATTATTATGTTTAATTTCACATTAGTTATTATAAAATGTGTAAAAAATGTTTAATATTATTCATCCCTTCTTTGAAATACAAATAGAAAGAAATACAAATAAATTTAATTTCGCAACGACTGTTCGATTTGTTGTTTTCATTCGTTTTTTATCTCTCTTAAGATCAGAAAGGACAAATAGATTTAGAATATAACATGCCAGTAGACATCGAATTATCACGAATAAAGCTAAACTTGTATATAAAACTTGTATATAAATCCATTATTTCTTAAATATTTTAATGCTTTCACATTTTAAGTTTAACATATTTTCAAAAAGATTTGAAAAAGATCTATCTGAGAGGACGCTCTAACTTACTTTATACATATATAATACTACAATATATTGTTAAAAAAAATTAAAAATTATATTTATATCCTTATATCTTAAAAATATAAATAATATTTATAGATATTTATAGATATGAAGTTAAACTATTTTTTCAAATAAAAAATATCTTTTAATAAAAAATATTTATTTTGTATTTTTCCATCAATTTTATTTTTAATCTTGTTTCCAATTAATCATATTTGTTTACTAAAAATAAATATATATTTTGTTTATTTTCTCCTTTCTTATGTAAAATTCGACAGATTAGTCTTGTTTGTATTGTTCCCTTTTAATAAAGAGATGCTTTTACAGATATCTATAAAGAATTTAACATGACATTCCTAAAACTATTATTAAGTGATGCTTTAATATGCATTTTCGCTATGGCTTTTCCTATTGACGGAAACTTGAATATTATGCCACCCGACGGATTTAAGTATCCTTTGTCAGATTCCGTACCTTTGCATTATGATATAAATTATAAAGTCATAATGGATATTTTATCCGGTGAAGTCAATATTAACATTTATACATATGCAATGCAAAACATAAATCTTACTGCATCAAATTTTATAAATATAATGGAAGCGAATTTAAGGCGGACTGACCACAGAGAATTCTACGTACCGAAGTTATATGTTAAAGGAGAAACTGCCTCTTTGAAATTCGATGATGTTATATTACCTGGACCACTTTACAATCTACATGTGAAATTTCATACTTCAATTAATAGCTTAAGAGATTTTTTTGAAACGTCGTATACAAACGAAAAAAGCGATGAAGGGTAAAAGAGAAGAATATTAACAACAAATCCTGTCGTACACTTTTCAGCTCTTACCTCTGTTAACATATGTTAATTGCAGATGGTTCGTTGCAACAGGATTTCAACTGAGGAAAATCCGGAGAATATTTTCATTTTAGGGCGAGCCAGAATTTAGAGTCTCATATAATATTTCTGTAATACATAATAAACAATACAATGTTTTGTCGAATATGCCGATAAGAGAGTCTAAACTTTTATTCAATGATATGTGTTGACATACTTTCACGAGACTCCTTCAATGTCCATAGATAATGTAGCATTCGTAGTATCTAATTTACATCAGATTAGCTTTTCTGAGACAGTCAGTGGTGCAGAATGCAAATAGTACCGTATGTGAAATTCGTGCAATACATTGCTGAAAATGTCACTGCGTACTTGAAAAATTATTGGAGTAATTCGAAGAATATTTTTGAGAGGACTTTTCTTTCCTTTGAGAGAAAAGTGGATTAAATAATAATTCCGAATTATCAAGACGAAGTTAAGCAGACTTTAGGATTCGTCTTTTTAAAGTAATCCATATTTTATTACAAAAATGAATATTAATTATTAATTTATTGGAGATACAATTTTTTAATATTTAAAATTTTTTATACAGGATGAGCCATTTTTATTTATCCACCCCAATAACTTTTTTTATATTTGAATGTACAACAAAATGTTTCAAATAAAAGTTGCTTGACTTCGAGTGGGACAGAAGATGAGTGGCAAAAATTTGACCTTGGATAGTCATTTGAAGGTCACATAAAGGTTACCTTCAATTTCTTAAATGGAACCCCCTATTTTTCATTGCATATTCTCGTAGCTTATCTCGAGAGCTTTCCAAAACACTATAATTAAGTACCTTTTCATTAAGTACTTTTTGAGTTATAAGGCTTGAAATAATTTCTTAATTTTACATAAACCATAAAATATCTAGTAAACCATTCATTTTTCGATTATCTTGCCTTAATACTTTTATATACAAAATAATGAGAGAAATCAATTGGTGTAAAGAAAACATACAGTTGTTTTTAAGAAAAAATATGGAATTGTTAATTGCAAATTACATTTTTATATGTATATATATTTTATATGTACAGGGTGCTTCCGCAACATACAGATCGGTAAGTCGGGTTGTCTATCTGACGATAGGTCTTCTTTTACCGACCTCGCATAATTGAAAAATAATAAAATCAGAGGATCGATCATGTAACTTTTTTTCGTGAAAAGTGAAAAAATTCCTTGATTGATACCTTGAATGCAAATCCGTAGGGAATGAGGAAAGTGAAATCAGCTTTTAACATTGATATAGTGTAATTGTAATATTTAATAACATAAATAACATTATATTTAATAACATAAATAACTTAAATAACATTAATAACATAAAATGACACAATTGAAATATAATAACACAGATAAAATATAATAAATTTAAACAAAAAACTATTTTTTAATGTTTACAATATATGCTCAATGTAACCGCCATTCTCTTCTAAACATAAAGCAATCCTCCGCATAAAATTTTTCCTTACTCTCCGAATTATCGGAGGAGTGATTTCCGCACACGCCTTTCGAATTTTATTTTTAAGATCTTCTTTATATAATGTTATTTATGTTATTAAATATTAATAATTACACTATATCAATGTTAAAAGCTGATTTTACTTTCCTCATTCCCTACGGATTTGCATTCAATGTATCAATCAAGGAATTTTTTCACTTTTCATGAAAAAAAATTACATGATCGATCCTCTGATTTTATTATTTTTCAATTATGCGAGGTCGGTAAAAGAAGACCGATCGTCAGATAGGCAACCCGACTTACCGATCTGTATGTTGTGGAAGCACCCTGTATATATATGTGTATATATATATATATATATATATATATATATACACATATATATATATATATATATATACAGGGTCTACCAAAAGTGTGGAAACCCCTAAATATCTCGGAAAATATACGTTTTACAGAAAAGTGTTTTCAACAAAAGTTGTAAGGTTTAAGAAGATCTATATACTGATTCTATCAGTTTGACCTTGGATGGCGTCGTCAAGGTCAGGTCAAGGTCACATTGACTTTTTTAAATGACACCCCCTACATTTGATTGCATATTCTTATAGCTTAATTCAAGAGCTTTCCAAAACACTATAATAATGTTCATTTTTATTAAGTACTTTGCGAGTTATGAGGGTTGAATGATAGAGTAGCGCCGGTATTAACATTATCCAAGGTGTACTACATGGAGGTTACTCGCTCGGATTTGCATCTGTTGTGTGTGTGATCCAGCTAACTAAGGCAAGATCGGTCGTGGATCCAGTCAGCAAAAGCAAAGACCCAACCAAATTACAATCGAGCATTTAAAGACCTGGAAAGCAATCGACATAGTAAACAGTAAATAAATTTGTGGATGCTCATTTATCATAATAATTGTTCGAAATGTGTGCGTGTGCGTGCGTGCGGTGCGTGTATACAGAGATCAGGTTAGGTTGCACCAAACGATTGCAAATGTGTTTCAATGTGTTAAAGTAAATGCTGAAAGTGGCTGCCATTTACTTCCTGACAATATGCTAATCTTTGGTAGAATGTAGAAATGACTTTACGATTCGTTTCAAAAGGTATCAAAGCCATTTCATCCCTTATTCGCTGTATCAATTCGTGAATGGTTTTAGGTTTTGTTCTGTAAACCTTACTCTTCAGATATCCCCATAGATAATAATCAAGAGGAGTTAGATCTGGTGACCGAGGTGGCCAATCCTCTCCTCCCTCATTTCCGTTCCTTCTTCCTATCCACCGTAGCGGAAAAGTCTCATTTAAAATACGACGTGGTCCTGCACCAAAATGAGCAGGAGCTCCATCATGCTGAAACCATATTTCTTGGAAATTATTTGGAAAAGTATTCTGTATGGCTGGAATTATTTGATCAACAAGTAATCTCTCATACCTTTGAGCGTTCAAATATTCTTCAAAAAAAAACGGCCCTATTAAATAGCCATCTATTATTCCGCACCATACATTTATTTTTTGTGGATGTTGTGTGTGAGTTTCCCGCACCCAATTCGGATTCTCATCTGACCAGAAACGAAAATTTTGATTATTAACTTCTCCCGTTAAGGTAAAAGTTGCCTCGTCTGTGAAAACAATTTGATAAGGGAAGATGGGCCGGACATCTATTAGTGCCATCATTCTTTCACAGAAATGTATACGACGCTCCTCATCTCCGTTTTGCAATTCTTGAACGTATTGCAATTTATATGGATGGAACTTGTTCTTCTTTAAAATTCTCCAAACCGACATGGGAGCAATATCGTGAGTTTGAGCGACTCTCTGAACACTAGAATTGGGATCTTCAATAAATGTCTGCAGAACATCAAGTTGTTTTTCTTCGTTGGTTGCAGACAATGGTCTTCCTGACTTAGAGCGATTTCTTACGCTACCAGTTTGTCTAAAACGTTCTATTGTTTTTAACACAGTGGACTTATTAATTCGACGGTTCGGATACGTGTCATTAAATAATCGAACGACATCAGAGAACGATCTTTCGTTATCACCCCATCCACGCATCATGAGGATAGTGATTCTTTCACGTTCCGACAAGTCGCCAACCATTTTTAAAACGTTTAATTTTAATTAATCGTACGTTGTATTTGGACGATAACAATTAATTTCTGCTTGCTCAAAGCTGAAGTTAGAAGGTGCTCGTTCTTTGATAGCTTTATACATTCTTAGTTGAATTTTAAATGCGAGTTAGACTGCATGTAGTGCGTCACATAGCGGTAAATGAAGGAACTAACGAGACGTTTCATACACGTTTTATGGAGCAATTTTTTGGCAATTTGACTTCAGCGAAATATGAGGATATGTTGAGGAATCGATCTTGCCTTAGTTAGCTGGATCACACACACAACAGATGCAAATCCGAGCGAGTAACCTCCATGTAGTACACCTTGGATAATGTTAATACCGGCGCTACTCTATCATTCAACCCTCATAACTCGCAAAGTACTTAATAAAAATGAACATTATTATAGTGTTTTGGAAAGCTCTTGAATTAAGCTATAAGAATATGCAATCAAATGTAGGGGGTGTCATTTAAAAAAGTCAATGTGACCTTGACCTGACCTTGACGACGCCATCCAAGGTCAAACTGATAGAATCAGTATATAGATCTTCCTAAACCCTACAACTTTTGTTGGAAACACTTTTCTGTAAAACGTATATTTTCCGAGATATTTAGGGGTTTCCACACTTTTGGTAGACCCTGTATATACATTTTTTTCGAATTATATCATATAGCAGAAGGAAATCAATGGCTCGCGCGAAGTTCTCGCAATGTTATGTTTTTTAGTTAAAGGATAGTTCTTATTAGGCACTTTTTAATTTTGTTTGATTTTTGGCTAATAATAACCTCACAGACGTTCCCATATTATATTGAAAATGTAAAACATAGGATAGCTATTTTCCAAGAGAATGCTGATTATTAGCTCAAAGTTTCTTGGTGGAATCATATGTGGAATTCTCTTCAAAAGAGGTAAGTCTTTATTTAAAAACATATTCGTATCTATCTTTTTATGTGGTATCTACTTACTTTATATTAACTTCTTGACATATGATGGAATTATTATTATATATATAGTGTAATTTATAAAAAAGTATATATATAGCTTTATTGTTTATGCAAAAACTTAGTATAATGAGATTGGAAAATTTTCAAAATTTTCAAAATTCTTTTAAAATTAATTATACAATTAAAAAGCATTTCAGATTCTAATTATTTCAACGTCGATATATGCATTTTATTAAGTTTTTGCTTTACAAGTATGCTTTGGATATTTTACTTCTTTTCTTTCATTATTCTTTAAATATCTTTGATAAATATTCTGATAAATAATAATATATTGATATATTCAAAAAAAAATTTTTTATGAGATATTAAAATATTTTATTTATTTTTATTTATTTATATATTTGCTATAAAAAAATGGAATAAGATAATATTAAATAGAATTTGCCCCGTTTTTTAGTAAGAAAATAGAGAGATTTAATAGTAAAATATAATATAATTTTACTCTTCCTTTTTTTATTCTTTTTCTGTTATTTATTTCCTTTTTATCTTATTTATTTATGACACTAAACGACTATTTCAGCTGTTAATATTTAAAATTTTTATATTTTTATATTTATTTTAATGAAACTTTTTATATTATAATATAAACTTTGTTTATATTATAATATATTTAAAAAGTATGAAAAAATTCAAAGTTCAAAAATTTAAATATTATATTTAAGTAGTTAACATTTTTGTAAGTAAAGTTTTTCGTAAAATGTATTAATTTTTTTAAGTAATTTTTTTCGTAAAAATTATTAGTATTTTGTTTGTTAAGATCACAAAAATTCATACATTCCACATTTCAGTTATATCAACTATACGATATTGTATAATGTTTTTGCTTTATTTCATGAAAATCTAAGAACGATGCAGGTCTATTAACTCATAACTTATATTAAAAAAAGAGTGAGAGTAGGAGAAAATCGATATTTGCTGGATTCTTTCAAAAAGAGAATGTAGCCTAACGCAATTAACAATTTATCATCAAGAATATATATAAAATATTATTCGTCTATCCCAAATCTACGAGTAGAATATATAAAATCAGAGACATATTATATAATCCTTATTTTTTAAAGTTTTTAATTTACAATTACATAATAAATATAATACGTATTAAATCTAATATCTTGTAGTTTATGAATGTTAATTAATACATTATGTAATCGTTATCTTGCATATTATAAATTTTTTTTCTTTTACAAATTGCTTCATTTAGTATTAAATGACGCAATTTTTAGAAAAAATAAGATAGTCATACGGCTGGAATAATTTATTAGTAGCAACTGCAGTATAATATTCAACACCGATTACGCTAAACCTCAGTACATTCACGAGCACGGAATACGCGCGATCCATTCGTAAAATATAATATAAACGCAGATAGAATAGAACAAAACATCATAGGATTACTCGTAATCCCGATCGAAGGAAATTAAATCGAATGTCTAAAATATCATCAACAGGTATCCAATGTCATTCTCAGCTATATTTTTTATCGTTATTTTAAAACAAAGATATGTTTTTATCGTTATTTTAAAACAAAACTAGTTTCAAATCAATTTTTGAATTATTTTTTGCCGACGTGCAAATATACTGATAAAAAAGATGTTAATCTTGCTGACAGATTTTGAAATTTTTAATCGAAAAATTGACGCATTTTAACATACTTTGTCACTTGCATTCAATTTCCATTGATAGATTAAAATATAAATATCAGACTTTTTATTTCTTTTCGACATATTTTTATTTGTATACAACATATTAGGATGTTTTCTTTATAATTTGAATACTGCAATAATATGGTAATAAATCTTGAAATGTAGAAAAAGAACAAAAGAAGTATCTAACCATCATAAATCAAACGATAGAGTATTTTCAAAATCTCTACTTATAAATATTTCTAAGTTTAATTTTTATATTGTCCTATATTATCTATAATTTTTTATTGTCCTATATTATACCTTCTTATAAACTTTTCGTTTAAATAAGAATAGTTATATCAAATAATTTTTATTTTTATTCCATGACACGTTTTACACACACACACACATTTACACACACATACACATATTTTTTTTTAGTTTTATTATTTTTATTTGCTTTAATTTAATTAATTTATTTTAAACATTAATACATGAATGTGTATGAATAATGGTGTATTTTAATCATGTTAATGTTTGTTCGTTTATTAATGAGACTATACATGCGTGCATTAATTTATCTATTCGACTATACATGCGTGTATTAATTTATCTATTCGAATAATTCGCTAACTTTATGATATTTTTGTTTTCTTGTAAACTATCGTTACGCTACGTACTAATTTTAATAGAGAATGTGACGCTTAAATTGCATGCATATTTTTGTGATGCACATAATATTTATTGCACAAAAAAAATTTTATTGATATAAGTCCATTAAGCTAAAAATAGATTGAAATTAAAATTGAAACTTCTCTCTCCCTCTCTCTCTCTTTCTTTCTCTCTTTCTCTTTTTCTCTATTCGCTATTTATTTATTCAATAAGAAAAAAAAATTTAATTGTGTATATAAAATACACAGAAATGTCTTAATATATAAATATAGTGCATAAAGTTATATTAAATCATTCTTGTTGTTGAATGTCTTATTGTTGAGGTATTATAATTTTTCTTGTTATTCTTGCTATACAAAATATCAAACTTTTAACTTAAAATTTAATCAACTTTAGCAGGTCCCTATGTAATAAATATAAATAAAACAACATTTATTTTATTATAAATTTGTTGATTTATTCAAATTTATTTTCTTTAAAAAGTAATGTTTAAACATTAGTAACTTAATATAACCAAATCAATATAATAAATATAATTTTATTTATGCTAAACTAAATCTGTGCGATGCTAATGATAATATAATTGTGTTATGTATTATAATTATAAGAATCACAACTTTAATTTATACATATATTTATTGTATTTTCGAATAAATCTAAGAAATAATAACTATTAATCATTCGAAACAAATAGGATTAGATGATAGAAATTCTTGTTAAATTGTTCTTCTATTTTATTTTCTTTTTTTTATTGAATAAACTTGTTATATTGTATTTTTTTATACTAAGTCCGCGCAATTCGAGTTTCGACCTTTTGTGAACGTTAGATTTTGTCGTGATGGTCGAATATTTGGATTTTCGTAAAGCCTCGTGTAAATTCATTATAATATTGTCCGTAGACCCACTACCGTTAGACAAGCTAATCGGCTTGTGGTTAATTTGCAATTAACAATTCCATATTTTTTCTTAAAAACAACTGTATGTTTTCTTTACACCAATTGATTCCTCTCATTATTTTGTACATAAAAGTATGAAGGTAAGATAATCGAAAAATGAATGGTTTACTAGATATTTTATGGTTTATGTAAAATTAAGAAATTATTTCAAGCCTTATAACTCAAAAAGTACTTAATAAAAAGGTACTTAATTATAGTGTTTTGGAAAGCTCTCGAGATAAGCTACAAGAATATGCAATGAAAAATAGGGGGTTCCATTTAAGAAATTGAACGTAATCTTTATGTGACCTTCAAATGACTATCCAAGGTCAAATCTAAGGTCATCGTCGGATTGCCCGGGAAAAATCCTACAACTTTTGTCTAAGTCATTTTCCTCTGTGATGCGTATTTTTCAAATTATCCAGCCGTCCCGGAACTTTTGACACACGCTTATATATATATGTATATATATATATATATATATATATATATATATATATATATATAAAGTTTGATCGCGAAATAAGTCATGTCATATAAAAAATTTTAAAAGATTTTTTTTATGGGATCGATGTACTAACTAATGACATTCATAATAAAATAATCGTCACTTCATGACTGAAAAATGACGTCAAAATAATGTTATTGCAAGACGTCAATATAAAGTTATGTAACAATAATCAGTCATTTTGACGACATATGACCAAAAATGACTAGTTTGGAACGTCAAAATGACGTGTGCTTGCTACCTGGGCAGTAATCCCTCACATAAAAAAAATTGGTACACGAAATTTATTCCTGCTGAATAATATATAAATAAATTTGGCAGCGTCGAGTTTTTTAATAATTAAAATTTTTTAAATTACGAGCTACGTGAATCAACTGTTTATCGTTGAAGAAATCGGGATTCTGACTTTTACGACAAAGATGTAATAACTTTCGACGAAAATATAAACATAATTTTTCTTCATCTAATTATTTATCAGCAGTCAATCATATCTAACACACACACACAAACACACACACACAGACACAGAGAGAGAGAGACACACACACACACGCGCACACACACACACACACACACACACACACACTGTTGATAAACATAAAATAAAATCGCACTCTTTTATTCTCGACGTAATTTTGTATTTAAATATATCATTAATTTTTATAGATAGTTATGACAACTATTTTACACAATTTTTTAATACAGCAATTTTTTATTAAAATAATTTTTTGTAAAGTAGTTCTATATAATAATGTTTTACTACTGAGATGACTCGACTTCTTTTTTTTATCTTTTTTTGAAAAGGTAATTTTTTTAGGATTTTGAATTACCGAGTCAGTGATTTTCATAAACGAGATGGCACCCAATACCTCGAATCCTGAAATGCAAGCGGAGAAAAATTTTTGCGAAGAAAAAGAGGAATCTTCAATCATCACGGATGATATGCAAAACCGAGACGAAACATGTATAAAATCTGAAGGATTGTTTAAATTCAAGACTGAAGTGAAGTGGTTTAATGCCATATTTATTATTTTCCTTCATATCAGCATGTTGTATGCTTGTTTCACTTTTGAATGGTGCAAAGATTTCAGGACAAACATTTGGAGTGAGTATTCTTTGGAAGATTACAACTTCTATTAATTCGAATTTTTAACTTATAGGAAAAAATATTTAAATAAAAAGATGAAATTTATCCTTTTTTCAATATATATAAGACTGATTATTTTTTTAAATACTCTTTTACAAATATATGTAAACTTTTCACATATATAATAATTTCATTGAATGTGTATCGCATGTTTACTAAGAAAGCCGTAGTTATTAACTACAGAAATCGACATTAACTGATTGAAAGTAAGTCGACATTAACTGACTGAAAGCAAATCGATTAGACGTACGTGATAAAAGAGAAGCATGATAAAAATTTGACAGCAGACAAGCCAGAGCTTTCATTTCTATTGTATAACTTTGATTTCATTACAGACATTGCGTCAGTCACTTATATCAATTACCACAAACACATTGTGAACAAACATACATATTTGATTCCATTTTGAAGATATCCAAGTTAAAAATGTTAAATTTGATTGTATAATCAAAGATAGATTTTAATCTTTATATAATTTTTTGTAAAAATTTAATATCTTAAATTTAATTAAAATCGTTATAATTTATAGTAGCGTTTTATAATGGACTTATTGTAGATCAATCAGTACATGACATCCGTACAAAATACGTATAATTATATTATTAATTATGTATAATTTTATAAATATATTAATTAATTTGATTCTTTTTGCCTCAAGTGCTCATTCTAATTGTGATAGGAGGGATAGGCATTACTGCCGGTGCTCATCGTCTTTGGACTCATCGAGCTTACAAAGCAAAATGGCCGCTTAGAATTATACTTTTGATTTGCTATGTTTCGGCCGGCCAGGTAAACAAGTTTTGAATTGATTTTTTGAGCTAGAGGGGAAAAATTTTCTTTGTAATAATTTTTTATAGAATAATCTTTTTGACTGGGTTCGAGATCATAGAGTGCATCATAAATACACGGATACGGATGCGGATCCGCATAATAGTAATAGAGGATTTTTCTTCTCTCACGTTGGCTGGTTGATGTTGAAGAAACATCCAGATGTGATTCGAAAGGGTCGTCAAATCGATATGAGAGATATATTGGCAGATCCTGTCGTCATGTTTGGTTACAAGTAAGTCCATGTCTTAAAAATATTAATTATGTTATATTATGTTAAAATAATTATCTAAGAAACGAAAAAGAATATAAGATGTGTGTGAAATTTATTTATATTTATACATATAATTCATTTTGAAAATGCATTTATTATTTTAAATACAATATTTTAGCAATTCCTTTTTCTAAATTTTACACTTTCGTGTTAATCTTCTTTCTTTTCAGGAGTTTTTTTACAAGATCATTTAACATACGATTTCATATAACGAGAAATTGTATATGTGTACTAATTAATTTATGTTTCTTTGCAGATATTTCTCGATATTAAGCTTCATCTTTGCCTTTCTAGTACCTAATATAATGGTGCCTGTTTACGGATGGAATGAAACTTGGTCCAGAGCTTTTATGGCACAGATTATACATTATGTTTACGGTTTAAATTGTATATGGAGTGTCAACAGCGTGGCTCACCTTTGGGGTTCAAAGCCATATGATATGTAAGCAGATAGAAATTACACAAATGCGTTTATATAAACTTGACTGAAAGAAGCTTCAGTGTCTCTTTATTGCACAAGTAATTTTATCGTATGCATTTTAAAAACAGGTCCATAAATCCGTCGGAAAACAAATACGTTGCCTTTGTAGCGTTCGGTGAAGGCTGGCACAATTATCATCACGTGTTTCCATGGGATTATAAGACGGCCGAATTAGGCAATTACAGTTTAAATTTTACTACGATGTTTATTGATTTCTGCGCAAAAATTGGTTGGGCATACGATCTTAAGCAACCGTCCGAAGAGCTCATAAGGAATGTCGTAATGAGAAATGATCATTCTCTACGACAAAGTGTATTACATAAAAGCCGTAAAATTGGTTAACAAAGATAAATATTTTTTTTTCGGAATTCAGCAACAGACCATTCAATTAAAATAAACTCAATTAACAACTCAATTAAAATGTAAACATTTATCCTCAACGGATTCGTCAGATTTTTAGGATTAATAATATTAATATTTGTATCAATTTTTTAAATTTGATAGAATAGCATTTCTTAATGTTCACTAAGAACATTATAAAAATGCTTTGAAGTTACTGACAGATCATATAACAAAATTAATTAGAGTGCAATTGAATTATTTTTAATAAAAATAATTCATTTTTTATAAAGTTATTATTTACGAATTAAAAATTAAAATAAAATGATATTATGCTATATATATTGTATGCTATATATTATATTGTTGCTGTAATTTGCTATTTATATTTATATTTTTAGAATTAATTGTAAAAATGAGAATATGTAATAATTACATAATTCTTGTAATTTAATCTAATATTAAAAATTATATCGAATTATATGTTAAAATAAAAGAAGATAATTTTAAGAATAGAAATTAGATTAAAGTAATGATTGCAATATAGTTAATGATAATAAAATTATTATATAGCATATTGAGAATTATATCATTCGAATTTTTTGCATTTCCTACAATTTTTAAATTTCTTTCAAGATTCTAAGAGTTTCAATAAAATTAATTATGCAATATAAACGTTTTGTAGCTTTTATTCTTTTTTTCCTTAATTATTGTATTTTTCTAATATATTTTCTAATATATTTTTGTATATTTTATCTTGTGTATTTGTATATACATGCATGTTCTTCAATATAGGAAAAAATTCTGATATAATCATATGTTTTAATATAAAATATAAAACTTCCTAAAAATATTTATTTTTGCGAGTGATAAATATTATATGATCTTAAAATAGAAGTAGATAAAGTAATGACAACAGAGATCAAGTATGATTTTAAAATAGAAATAAATCATATTATTGCAAATAAAAAATGATTACATAGTTAAATATGTGATAAAAAATTATAATGTAAAAACTCTTAATATTAAAACTTTTGACAGAAATGCAAGAATATTGTATAACTTAAATAAAGGCACTATACTTTATTATTATATATTAAACACATACTGTTTACAGCATGACTCTCAATATATTGGAAAATTTTGTAATGAAATTTAAAGGGAGTATAAATGACAAAGTACAGCGAAAAAACAAGGTATAATCGATTATAAATGGGAAATTGTTCTAAAAGTACATATTTAATCATTATTAATTCGCTACCTATTTAACATTGATAGTATGACAATATATGATTTAGGTGCTATTAAATATTAAGATAATAGATATGCATATAATAAAAAAATTTATAAAATTAAAATTTTTTATATCAAGTTAATCAATGTCAATTATAATCTAAATTGTATGAAAATTCCTTGAAGCAAGACATCAATATTTGTAGTAATTTGTAAATTATATATATTTCAGGCATTTATGTTGGCAAATATATTGGATATAAATTTAAAATATTTGTTCATATTTTGCTAATGTTTTCTACAAATTGTATTAATAAGAAAATGTTAATGTACAAACATACATAGATTCCCAAATGAATTCTTAAATTATAAACTGTTTAAATTTTGAATTCACGTATTACACAAACATTTTATTGTCTATGTATGATATATGTGAAAAATACATATTCTATTCGGGGCTAAATTTAATGAATTAGTATTTTTATGACTGTATAAAAAATACAAAAGAAATAGAATAGATTATAAGAAAAGACTTATTTTTGTGTATATGTGTGTATTTTATATTTAATTACTTCTTTTCAAATTATATATATATATATATATATATATACAAAAGATAAATTAATTAAAAAATTGCAGTTATATTTATATGTTTCATATTGAACGAACCTTGTCTTTGACGATTGTATATTATTTAGAACTTTTCTATTGTTCAAGAAGGTTGGATTTTATTTTGAATTTATTCGTTTTAAGCGTTACAATCACGTCTCTTTAAAATTTAAAGTCAACTAAACAAGAACACTAGATTTTATTTTAGACTTGACAGATGTCATCATCTTTTTAAAGTTTAAGGACAAATTGAACCAACTTGCTGTTTCAATAGTTTTACCTTTGTTATAGTCCGAGAGACTATAACTTATTATACCATTATAATAGAATATATAATAGAACATTCGCGAACCGTGCAAAATCGCCATCTCAGCAAACCACGCGCGAGAACGCTCGCCGGAAACGCGAAAGACGCTAACGAAGGGATTCGACTTTGAACCTCCTTCGCTTGCATTTGGACTTTGAACGCCACGAAGAATCCCCATGACCATATGGTCATGTCGCTAGGCGATCCCCTCCAAAACACCCCCGAAACCGAGGAAATAAAAACCGTCCACCGCGAATCCGCGGCGGACAGTCGTTAATTATAAATCAAACAACTAGTGCGAGTCCGAGGGCTAACCATTATATAGTACGACGAAACATCCGACGAAATTGATAACACCCTAAATCTGAGAACGAAGCGATTTAGAAAAGGACGACGAAGAGAGGGCTCGAAAGAAACTGACTAATGTCGAATAAATGAATATATTTGTATAAAAGAAATTTATAATAAAAGTTGCACAAAAAAATCCAGGAATTAACTTGAAATTCCCGGCTACCCCACACCCTGTGCCGCGTCCGGCACAACATTTCTGGTGGCAGCGGTGGGATAGCCGAGATCGAGGACCATCCTGGATCCTTAACGCCTGCAACAAAAAGAAAATACAAAATTAATAAACTGGAAAGAGCAACTGCTATATTAAAGCAGATAGTCTCAACCAACACGCAACACACACGGACGACAGTGATAAGGAAATCACGGCCAAGCAGCTGAAAGCCGAAAGGAAACACCAGCGCTCAAGGACCAACGTCGATCCACGGCCAAGGCAACGCAACGCAGACGGACAACGCATCGCCGACGGACAGCGCACCAACGCGGGACAACGACCCACCAGCATCAACAGTCGAGCGATACGATAAGCGACCCGATAAGTTACGACCATGCGAATCACCGTACTACTACTGTAAGTCGAACTTTATTTAAATGTCAGCACCGTCAAAACAAGTAAAATTTAAGAGTCCGCGATTTCTGAGCGTGCCAGCCCGATTGGCAAATAGATTCGGAACTGTAACTCCGATACGAGTAGCAGAAGAAGCTGCTCGCGATATTCGTAGAAGCGTGCGAAAAAATTTAGAAAAACATTATTCGAGTTTCTAATTCGTCCGAGGAACACGAACCGAGTAATAACGATAATTCGGTACAAGACGGATCAAGTCGCGTTACAGTACGAAGAAATTATTCACCGATATCAGTTGATATTTGTTTATTCGAGCCACGTGCGCAAGTGAATATGGAAAACGAAGCCGTCGATAGAGAAATCGAGCACATGCGAGCGCAACAGGCCGAACTAAACGCAGCCGCGGCCTATGAGGACGCAGGTCAGCCGGCCGAAGGAACGAGTAACGTATTACTCGCCGAACTCGTACACAGTTTCCGCGAAATGCAAACCGAAATGCAGTACATGCGCGAACAAATGCGAGAGATACAAACCGCACAAGCAAATTTAAACGAAACGCGAGTAAATGCAAACACTGTCCCACTCGACGTAACGTACGGACGCACTCAATGCGATATACGAAACCGACGTAGCGCAGCCCCGCACTATGTATCATTAAAAGAAGCGCGAACAATGATTCCCGAGTTTGATGGGACGACGCGACATAGATTACAGGAATTTTTAAACGCTTGTACGTACGCGGTACAAAATATTAATCCCGCGGACGAAGAATCGTTAATACAAGCAATCTTATATACTAAATTAAGAGGTAAAGCCATGCAAGATTTCGAAACGCGAGATATCCAGACATTTGAAGAATTAAAAACACAACTCGAAACTTGCTATCAAGCGAAGCAAAGTACAACACACTTACAGATAGAATTTAATTCTTTAAACCAAAAGTCAAGCGAAACCGCCCATGCATTCGGCCAACGTGTCGATATGTTAGCCATGAAACTATATGAGTCCATGGTGGAAGGAGAAGAACGGCCTCCTTCATTTAAGCAAGCAATACAAGAAACTATTAAAAAACAAGCACTAATAAATTTTCAAATCGGATTACGCGATGAATTAAAAATTCTTGTGCGATCACAAAGATATACTTCGCTCCAAGAAGCGATAAATGGCGCGAGTGCGGAGGAGAAGCTTATCGGCCCGTCTGTAACACGAGCATCCGGCTTCTCCTATAAAAATAAATTCGACGTTAAAACGCGACCAACTCGAAATACTAACATACAATGTTATAAATGCGGAAAATCTGGACACTACGGACGCGATTGTCGAAGCAGTAATAAATATACATTACCAAAACCGGAAAAATCCACGCGAATAAATACTTTGAATAAATTTTGCAAATATTGTAAAAAGACAGGACACACCCGCGAGGAATGCTGGAGCCTGAACGGACGTCCTAAAATAAATAACACTAATAATATTCATAATTCTAAGCCGGTTAATCAAATAAAACATAAAGAAAGCGAGCGTGAACAAAGGACTCCGCATAGACAGAGAAAAAAGAGCACCGACTCCTCAAGTGATAGCGAAAAAGAAGAAGAGGAGGAAGCGAGAAGGAAACAACCGCGACCTGCCTTAGAGTATTGCGTGACGCATATAAAAAACACGCACACAGCCAAAGACGAGCTACTGCAGGTATCACTACCAATCCGTGAAGTAAAAGGCGAAACGATAAATATGCTGTACGATTCCGGATCAACAATTTCCCTAATTAAATTGAAAAATTTAAAGGACGATACATCTGTATACGAAAAGAAAATTGCACTCACAGGAATCAGTGGACATAAATTATACACACTAGGGAAAATGTACGCGACAATTATACTCAACAAACGTGCTATCAAGCATGCATTTTATGTCCTAAAGGATGACATAGCAATAGAGCATGAAGGAATTTTAGGAATAGATTTCCTTAAAAAACAAACAGCAGCCTGCGATTACAAACGAAACCAAATAAAAATAAAGGATAGTATATTAAAATTACATCCATGCAGAAAAATAATTCTGAAACCTCGCAGCGAGACAATTATTAAAGCAGCTGTAAATCAGAATTATACAGGAATAGTCCGAACAAGCGAAGCAGCCCCAGGAGTATATATTGGAAATGGCCTGGTGGAACCAAACAATTTTTCATGTCCTGTAAGTATGATAAACACGACAGACAAAGAAGTCGAAATGCCCACTCCAATAGTCACACTAGAAGACATGGAGGAAGATACAGAGCAAATAAATAAAATAGAAACAAAAGGGAAGGCTAAAAATGCTATTTCTCGTAAACAACAAATTTGACAACTACTGCGAACTCAACATTTAAATAAAGAAGAAAAACGAACACTGTTAGAAATCTGTGAAGAATACAATGAAATATTCCATCTGGAAGGAGAACCACTGACATGCACCGCGACGGTCGAGCATGAGATAAGCACGCGTGCCAACACCGCGCCGGTGAATGTAAAACCATACCGATTACCCGAGAAACATAAGGCGGAGGTAAATCGGCAAGTACAAGAAATGCTGCAAAATGAAATTATCAGGACAAGCACGAGTCAATGGAACGCACCATTATTAGTAGTACCAAAGAAAGCAGATGCATCAGGAAAACCGAAACTCCGAGTAGTCATAGACTTCCGGAAATTAAATGAATTAACTATAGGCGACTCATTCCCGTTGCCTAATATTACTGATATTCTAGGCCAACTGGGAAATGCAAAATATTTCAGTACATTAGATCTAGCGTCAGGATATCACCAAATCCCAATGGCTGAAAAAGATAAAAATAAAACAGCTTTCTCAACTACGGACATTACGAATTTAATCGAATGCCGTTTGGATTAAAGAATGCACCAGCGACTTTTCAAAGGCTGATGAATTCAGTGTTAATGGGAATACAAGGACTTAGATGCCTGGTCTACCTTGATGACATCGTCATATACGGATCAAGTTTACAAGAGCACAACAAGCGATTAAAAGAAGTTATGCAAAGACTGCGAAAAACTCACTTAAAATTACAGCCAGACAAATGCGAATTTTTACGCAAGGAGGTAATATATTTGGGCCATATTATTTCCGAAAACGGAATATCTCCAGACCCATCGAAGTTAACAGCAATAAAAGAATTTCCGACGCCGAAAAAAGTCAAGGATATTCAATCCTTCACTAGGATTAGCTGGATATTACAGAAAATTCATCGAGAATTTTTCAAAGATCGCAAAACCGCTAACAAAATTAACTAAAAAATCAGAAAAATTTATTTGGACAATGGAACAGCAAGCAGCATTTGAAACATTAAAAGAGAAACTAATGACTGCACCAGTGCTGAAATATCCTGATTTTACAGAAGAATTTATTGTGACCATTGATGCCTCCGACTATGCGATCGGAGCAGTGCTATCACAAGGAGAGGTAGGCAACGACCGACCGATTGCTTACGCCAGCAGAATATTAACAAAGGCAGAGCAAAATTATAACACTACGGAAAAAGAATTATTGGCAATTGTATGGGCTGTTAAACATTTTAGACCATACATATATGGAACAAAATTTAAGATTATCACGGACCATAAACCTATAATATGGTTGTTCAATGTAAACGACCCCGGATCGAGACTAATCCGATGGAGATTAAAACTCGAAGAATATGATTACGAAATCATACACAAGGCTGGAAGAGCAAATGCAAATGCCGACGCCTTAAGTCGCAACGCGATACCGGGACCATTGCTGGAAAAGGATAAAGAAATTCTAAAGATAGAAGAAGAAGAAACAGATACTGATAATATAACAACATACACAGAAGAAGAGAAAAAACAGATATTATCAGAGTATCATGATGCACCTATAGGAGGGCATCAAGGAATTGAACGAATGATTAAAAGAATCCGCTTACAACATAATAGGAGAGGATTAACTAAAGACGTAGAACAATATATCGCGAAATGCGAATCGTGTCAAAAAAATAAATTATCAAGAAAAAATAAAGTTCCTTTAATAATCACCGACACGCCTAATAAACCATTTGAAAAATGCGCGCTAGATATAGTAGGACCGCTAACTATTACTAATAATGGAAATAAATATTTATTAACCTTCCAAGACAACTTAACTAAATTTAGTAAAGCTATTCCGATCCCAAATCAAGAAGCGAATACTATCAGCAAGGAATTTGTTACAAAGATAATTCTTGAACACGGAATACCGGAAAAAATTTTGACAGACCAAGGAACTAATTTTATGAGCGAGATCTTTAAAAACACGTGCAAACTATTAAAAATAAACAAAATACAAACAACCGCGTATCACCCAGAGAGTAATGGCGCGTTAGAACGATCGCATCGAACGCTAGCAGAATATTTAAGACACTATATAAATGAGGACCAAACAGACTGGGACGAATGGATACCGTTCGCGATGTTCACGTATAATACGACGCCGCACACTACTACAGGATATACACCCTTCGAATTGATGTACGGACATCAAGCCGAAATTCCAACAGCGTTAACAAAACCGCCTAAACCAACATATAATTATGATGACTATGCGCAAGAACTAAAAGAAAGACTACGCGCAACAAACCAACTCGCAAAAGAACATATAAAAGAAGAAAAATGTAAAGCCAACCCATATAACATTAGATATTCTATGAATATACATCTTACTTCCATAACATGAAAATAATATCTTGTATGTTGCATGTTCATACATTTCATATACATGATTTGGATAAACACTACAATATGTATTATGTATATTCATTGATGTATTTTATATGTACATACAGTTTATGTATGTACATTGCATGTGAAATGTAAATACAGAGTTTTTATATACTTTACTGTATGTAATATGTATATACATTGCTGTACATCATATATACATACGTTTTATAATCTCTAAATATATACATTTCATATACATAATTTGAATATACATTACAATATATAATAAGTATATTCAAAGATGTATTTTATATATACATACAGTTTATATATGTATAGTGTATGTGAAATGTAAATACAGAGTTTTTATATACTTTACTGTATGTAATATGTATATACATTGCTGTACATCATATATACATACATTTTATAATCTTTAAATACATACATTTCATATACATAATTTGAATATACATTACAATATGTAAGAAGTATATTCAATGATGTATTTTATATATACATACAGTTTATGTATGTATAATGTATGTGAAATATAGATACATAGTTTTTATATACTTTACCGTTTGTAATATACATATACATTGCTGTATATCATGTATACATGCGTTTTATAATCTCTAAGTACATATATTTCATATACATAATTTGGATATACATTACAATATATAAGATGTATATTTATTGATGTATTCCATATGTACATACAGTTCTTATATGTACTACGTATGTGAAATGTAATTATGTAGTTTATATATACTTTATTGTATGTAATATAACATATGTATATATGTAGGAATTAGAATTCTTGATTTCTATCCTGAGATAGAATAGAAATAAGAGATTCTGATTGGTTGATTCTCTTATGCGTTATGCGCTTATGCAAAAGTGTGCTTCCCGCTTAATTTGCTCAACAGCTCGCTGTGCTCGAATATCAAGTCTTGTCGCCTCTTGCGCGGTCTTCTTTAAAAAGGAAGAAGTATATTTACAACAAACTCGTAAATCTTTTGTATATCGATCTCGTTGCGTTATCGCTAATTGTTTAGAGCGCGGTGTTTTTAGACGCGGTGTGGCATAACACACTTAACTACATTTGACGAACACACACACATACACTTACACGTATATTCGTTTACTAAAATCAGTCCCACATATATGTATATATGTATATGTATATGTATAATCTGAACTCATATATATATATATATATATATATATATATATAACGTATGGTAATTAAGATATATATTATGTATCTACATTTTATATACAATGTATGTACATACATGAGTTGTGTGTACGTATAAAATACATTAATAAATAAACATATTATATATTGCAATGTATATCCAAATCATGTATATGAAATGTATGAACATTCGACATACAGTATATTATTTTTATGTCATGGAAGTAAGATGTATATTCATAGAATATACATACATCTAGAAACGTTTAATGTTATATGAAGTAATGTTATTAATAATCAATCATAGTAATGTAGAAAGTATCGATAATTTATTTTAGCTTCAATTAACGTCATCTGCTGCTTAACACACAATAAAGTATTAAGAAAATATTAGAAATAGGAATAAATATTAAATAAAAAGAAAAAGAGAGATTTTTTTGGATTCATAGTCCGATCTTATATTTAAGATTGTTTTAAAATCCCATTCAACTAAAATGGTCGTATAGCGTTATTTCATTGATTGAATGAGATCTTAAGACGATTTTAAATGAGTTCGGATTATGAATACCGTCGTTTCTCTCTTATTTATATAATATTGTTACGTCTCTGCTTCGCGTTCCTGCGCCGCTCGTAGCGAAGCAGGGACGTAATACTATGTATTTATAAAGCCAATACTCGCACAATATAAAAATATAGTTCCTGTTGCTCTATTTTTATATTGTGAGTATATGAAGATTTTCTCCATTGTGCGATGTTGTGTTTCTCTATTGTGATTTTCTCTATTCTCTATTGGGCCTTAAAAAATATAGAGTCTGCCGATCACGTGTTCACGTGCTGATACGTGATACGCGCAAGAACATCGCTCGTCGTTTGTCGCGGTCGCGTTGAGCAGATCATACAGTTCCTGCATATCGCTGCGAGCTCTGTGTTCTTTCGCGTCAAAAGTCTATATAGTGTTGAGTGCAAAATACATATGTGTATTTAAGCTATAGTATCTACGTGCGACTATTATATTATAAAAGAAATTTTTATTTTTAAAGTAAGTATACCATTATACATATAAAACACATATTTTTTACTTTGTGTTTCGACCACGTGTTTTTGTAGCTACGTTTTTAACTCAAATTTGCCATGAAGGTAGAGAAAAAAAACAAAATTAAGTTTCATAGAAGACTTCAAAATAAATTAAATCGATCTTTAACCTTAATTAACAATAATTCTGTATTATCTCGTAATATTAATAATAATTCTCATAATAATTTGTCTAGTAATAATGATACATTGATGTAAACGATCTATGTAATAATGATATAAATATTTCATATAGTAATGATGATATAAATGTTCCATGTAATAATGATTTAAATATTTTATATAGTAATGATGAGTTATCTAATAATGATGTCGAATTATTAAATCTTAGATATAACGATAAAACTATAAAAAATAATACATTAACTTCAAAATTAGCTACATGGGCTATAAAAGAAAATGTAAAATTATCGGCATTAAAAACTTTACTTCCTATAATACGAAAAATACCGGGATGTAATAATATACCAAAAGATCCAAGAACGCTCGTTAAAATACCCAGTAAAGTAAATGTAACACCTTTAGGTCATGGGACATATTTTTATTTTGGAATAGAAAAAACATTAAATTTGTTTTGTAAAAATCATAAAATTAACATATCACAAAATGAAGAATTTTTATTAGCGGTTAATGTTGATGGTTTACCTTTAAGTAAAAATTCGAATAGCTCACTTTGGCCTATTTTATGCTCAATAAAATCAATAAAAATTCTTATGAAAGAAGTCTTTTTAGTTGCCTTATATCACGGCCCAGAGAAACCAAAATCTGCAAATGACTTTTTAAAAGATTTTGTAAATGAATGTATTAATTTGTCGACTAATGGATTATTAATAAATTCTTTTAAGTATAAATTTCGAATTTTAATGTTAATTTGTGATTCACCGGCAAAATCATATGTTTTAGCAATAAAAAATCATACAGGTCATTTTTCATGCACAAAATGTGACGAAGAAGGTGATATGATTAATCGTGTATTATGTTTTCCTGAAACAGAGCGTATTTGTAAAAGAACTGATAATTTATTTAGAACATATGCTCAACCTGAACATCATATTGGTACTAGTAGGCTGTTAGATATACCAAATTTTAATGTGATAGATAATGTACCAATAGATTATATGCATAATCTCTTATTAGGTGGCATGGAAAGACTTCTTTGTCATAAACGATTCGGATGGATTTACGGTAAACAACCTTATAAATTACGAGCTCGTGATGTTAATAAAATTTCAGAAAATCTTTTAAAACTAAAACGATATATTCCTTATGAATTTTGTAGAAAAACACGTTCCATACTTGAGTGTAAAAGATATAAAGCTACAGAATTTAGACTTTTTTTGTTATATACTGGACCTATAGTTTTAAAACAAGTTTTATCATCCAAAGTCTATAATAATTTCATTACATTAAGTCTTGCAAGTTGTATAATGATAAGTCAAGAGTATTCGAGATTTGAAAATAATATATTATATGCTAATAATTTAATGAAACATTTTATTTGTCAGTCTATTAAAATTTACGGTCCAGACTTTGTATCGCACAATATACATAATTTCTTGCATTTAAGTGACTGTGTAAAATTATACGGCTCACTTGATAATTTTAGCGCTTTTCCTTTTGAAAATTACATGCAAAAATTAAAAACAAAAATTCGTAAATCCGCTCTACCTTTAGAACAAGTTATAAATCGTGTTTTTGAGGAAAGTAATATTACTGCTCAACATGTGTTCTCTAATATCACAAGCAATGATTCTTCTATAAAACTATTAATAGAACATTTTAATGGTCCTTTGACAAATAACTGCACATCTCCACAATACAGAAAAATACAAACAAATAATTATTGTTTAGATATTTCAAAAGTAGCTGACAGATGTGTAGAATTAAAAAATAATATAATTGTTGAAATTAAAAATTTTGCTTCTTGTGAAAATTGTATATGTTTATTAGGTTACACGTATACTAAGCAAGATAATTTTTATTCAAAGCCATGTTCGTCATCCTTATTTAATATTCAATATATAAAAAAGGATAGTAATTTACTTCAAGTATGGAACATTAACTTTATCAAAAGAAAGTTGGTGGTGTTACCTTATAAAAATAATCTTATTTCATTTCCACTTTTACATATATAAATAGTTGACATATATATATATATATATATATATATATATTAATACATAAATTACATATATAAATAATTTACATATATAAATTAATGCCATAATTTTAATTTGCTTAAAAATTATAATATTTTATATAATTTTTAATTTGATATTTAGCTACTTTTTTATAATTTGTTTATTTATATGTATATGTAATATTATTTCTTTTTGTTGTCAAATATCAAAAACCTGCTGATAAGATGACTTGGTTCGTCGTCAAATTTGATGATGAAAACACAGTGGAAGCTGTACCGAATACCTGGTACATGAAAAAAAAATTCCAATGTTATTGGCCACCTGAAGACACGACAAAAAGTGCTATAATTAATTTGATAAAGAACAAACATTCTCCTGAAGCAAATTGGATGCTCTATGGAGCTAGTATTTTGGGCACTTATGGTAAAGTACACATTTACACACACACGCACACGCACGCACACACAATACATATCTATATACACTTTTACATTAATTATATTTTACAATTTTTTTATATATATTTTTATGTAACAACTATTTTATAGAAGTAATAATTATATTTATCGCTTTTATTATAATAATTTATTTTTAATTAGAAACACTTTGTATTAATTTTTTATTTTTATAATTATTTTAATTGAATTGTAAATTATTTATTTAAAATATGATTTTGTAGGCACCTATAAAATTGCTCAACGAAAAGCTAATAAAGCAAGAGTGACAAACAATCTTTCTTCCAACACTGAAGATTTAAAAAAAAAAAGTAGTACAAAACAAAGGAAACGGTGCAAGAAATCTGAAAGCGAATATGAAGTATCATCTGAAACATCAGAAATATTTTCATCAGATGATGACATAATGTATCCTGAGCCCCCAACTGAATCAAGCGATAGTAAGTAAAAATATAATAATTGTATATTATTATACTCATGTTTTGTATATATACAGAATTTTAAAGTTGTTTTATGCATTTTCGTATTTTTTAATATTAATTACTTTATTTTATTTTCCTAAAAATGTTTTTATTTTTTGTTACAAAACATGAGTATAATATTATACAATTATTTTATTTTATAATGTATATACATATATTCACACACACACACACACACACACACACACACACACACACACACAGAGAATGTATATATACTTTTTGTTGATAATACATACTTTTAATTTAATATTTATATAGCATTATATATTTAATTTACATTTTCTCTTCTAGGGATGGCAGTAGAAAATAATACTAATGAAAATAATCTAGAAAACAGAACTAATACTAATATAATTACTTCTAATACTACTAGTTCTACTTGTACTACTAATGTAATTATTCCTGGTACTACTTCTAGTTTTGCTTTTAGTAATACTGCATCAAAAAGTGCATTAAATCGTAAATTTGATTCGACTTGTGAACCAAATAGTGAGAAAGGTATATTTCATATTTTATATTTAATAATTTACCATAATATACAAAGTGCGACACACAAATTAGGATGAGATCTAACATTTATTATGTTAAAGATAGAAAAAATATTTCAGACATTAGCTCTTAAAGAAAAAATTTGTACTGCTCGCAAAATCATATTTTTTTCTTTAAGACAACATGTGTGTTTTATTTTGTATTGATCGAGTTTCTTTCTCTAGAGCTCCCAATTACGTGACGTACCTTTAGACGTAATACAATACACATAAATATATAATCTTAAAATTATAGATTTTGGGAAAAATATTATTATACTATATTACAATATTTATAATAATTTTTATTTTAGCATTTGAAAAACGTGTTTTGAGAGAAGTACACATACTCAATTTAAAAGTGGATGATATTTCTGAAACAGTTAATGCTCTACTGAAAGCTACAGCAGATGAAAAATCATCACAAAAATCATTTACGTGTAATAATAATGTTCCTGATATTATTCAATCATTTCCTGTAAATGAAGATTCCTTAGCTCGATTAGAAGATTGGCTAATGAATTCTGAAGAAAATAAAACAATATTGGTAAGAAAAATCAATATATTTTTCTTGTAAATAAAAAAAAGAATAGTGTCAAAAATTAGTATTATATTTGAATATTGATAATTTTTTGAATATCTGTAATTTGTAATATATTTAAGATATTTTTATATATTTAACTCTTTTTATATTTATATAAAAATATCTATAAAAATTATATACACTATGTTTAATAATGTAAATAAATAATTAAATGACCATATTCTTATATTATGTTAGGCTAAAAATTTAAGTCGTATAGGAGGATGCAACGTTAAAGAAGTTGTTCGGCGGATTATGTATCACGTTTTTACTAACGAAGTTGGTATGGCTTATTCATGGGAAGGAGCTAAAAAAAAGAAAATTTTTAAAAATTTAATTATGGCATCGAGTATTCTCTGTAAGTTTTACTAACTTGCTTTTATAAAATGTCTTTCTTTTATTCTCTTATAATTTATTGTAATTCTTATCAATGCATTATAATTCTCTCTTAAGAATAGATTACTATACATTCGATATAGGTTTTATTTTTAATATCTATTAGCTAAAACGTATAGTAGTAAAATGTTTTGTATATCATAATAAATATCTTTTATGCAATAGAATTTCGTACTGAGAGCATAACATATATATTTTCGAGCATTATACATGTTTTGATATCTTTTATTTATCGGCATTATATCTCATATATGCATTTATATCTCATATATATATATATATATATATATATATATATATATATATTATTATACTTATTAAAATATGGCTCTAATTTTAATTCAGTTTATATAAAAGTTTACTTTATATACAAATTAAGTTAAAATAAAAAAATAGTTTTAAATTGTGTATAAAATTGTGTATAAAATTAGAAGAAAACAAAGTATTAATCTGAATATTTAATTACACTTTAAATATGTTTAAATGAATATGAATTTTAAAAATATAAATATATAAAACTCTTTAATATGTAATATATTTTATTGTATGTACACACACACACACACACACAATATATATATTTTTTATAATAATTTATAAAAATATTTATAGCTGCTGTACGACTTAACAAGAAGACTCAAGAGGCTACAGATTCGGAAATAATATGTTTCATAAAATCATGGCTAGTGAGAAGCAAAGATCGTTTCAATAATAATAATAAAAATAAAAATATAACACAAACAGATGAAAGAACTCCACAAACAGATGAAAGATCTCCACAAACAAATGAAAGAATCGAAAATTGATTTATTAACAAAAAAATTATAACATGTCTATAATAGAATCTAAGTATTATTATTTCAGTACATATAATTATCAGTATATATAATTTGTTTTTTTTTACTTGATATATATATTTATATTCTATAAATCAGAATTAATTTTTAATTTTCTTAAAATATTAAAAAAATATGCAGTTTTTGTTTATGGTGCAATATTGCAATTATATAATTAAAATAAATAAAATATGGTATATATTGATAAAAAAATATATTAATTCTTTTCATCTATTCTGGGGTCATATAACATATGTATGTATATAAATATTTAATATAAAAAAATATATTTTTATGTATTATTGGGTTGTCCGGAAAGTTCGTGCGGATTTCTCAATAGATGTCGTTCAAAGGCGAATTTTACAAGTTTATGTCGATGTGATATGTCAAATGCTTTCGTGTTTTGATTAGTGACATTTCAACGCATACTTAGTGATATTAATTATCCCAATAAATTAAAAACTTTTTACTTGACATTAGTTTAGAGATGGAAGGAAATAACGTGTTTTTTCGATGCATAATGCTTTTTTATTTCCGTAAAGGAAAGAACGCGACACAAACTCGAAAAAAAATATGTGCCGTATACGGGGAAGATGCCGTAAGTGATCGCATGTGTCAGAAGTGGTTTGCTAAATTTCGTTCAGGAGAAATGAATATTGAAGATGCTCCTCGCTCTGGTCGGCCAGTCACCACTGATGTCGACCAAATAACAGCTTTAATCGATTCCGAGCGGCAGATCACAGTTCGGGAAATCGCAGCGAGGTTAAACATTGGCAAATCAACTGTTTCCGAACATTTAAACAAGCTCCAGATGGTAAAAAAGCTTGATGTTTGGGTGCCGCACGACTTAACTGAGAAAAATCGTATTGACCGCATTTCCATCAGCGATTTGCTATACAAACGCAATGAATACGATTCATTTTTAAAACGCATCATAACAGGCAACGAAAAGTTGATAATTTATAATAATGTCGAGCGTAAAAGGTCGTGGAGCAAGCGAGGTGAACCGCCATTAACCACTTCGAAGGCAGGCTTACATCCGAAAAAGGTAATGCTCTGCATTTGGTGGAATTGGAAGGGGATAGTATATTATGAGCTACTACCGGACAACGAAACCATCGATTCGGACAAGTACTGTTCACAGTTGGATAAATTGAAGATAGAAATCGCCAAAAAGTGTCCGGAATTGATCAATAGGAAAGGCGTCGTTTTTCATCATGATAACGCCAGACCTCATGCAAGTTTGCAGACTCGCCAAAAATTATTGGCGTTTGGCTGGGATGTTTTGCCTCATCCACCGTATTCCCCCGACATTGCACCCTCGGATTTTCATTTATTTCGGTCGCTACAAAACTCAATTAATGGTTTGAACTTTGCTTCTTTGCAACTCCTCAAAAACTACTTGGACAGCTTCTTCGCCGAAAAAACCCAAGACTTCTATGAGGAATTATGAAATTACCCGAAAGATGGAAAAGTATTGTGCAAAATAATGGTGCATATATCACAGAATGAGGACTTCCGGTTCGAACGTAAAAGTGATGACACGTGTACGAGAGACCCGTGCGGAAAGTTATAAAGTGAAGGAATAGAGAGGAGTATTGTGGCAGTACTGGAGGGAGAGAGAGAGGTGGAGGAGGAGAGAGGAGGAGGAGAGGAGAGGAGCAGCGAGAGAATAGAAGTGGAGGGTTAAAAAGAAGAGAAAGTGAACGGTAGGTTAGCCGGTTACCACAGAATAACAACAGTGAGGTAGAGAGGGAAGCGGGAGGGACCGCGCAAGCAGAAGACGGGTGGTAAGACTGGAGATACTAGAATCGTGCGATTGGCGGAGAATGGACAAGAGTGAGAAAGTTGCGCAGTGAAGAATCGGCGCAGCGAGACAAGTGACACTAACGGAAAGAAGAGAGAAATAGAAAGACGGAATGGAAAAAGATAGGGAGAAAGTAGAGAAAAAGGAGAGCGGGGCAAATAAAAGAGAAAGACCAACAGGATTGATAACGAGAGAGAGAACATGGAGCGGAGGAATAGACATGAAATGTCTAGAGGAGTTCCTGAAGAGAAAAAGAGGGAATATCACAGAAGAGGAGGAGAGAGAGGGGGAGGCTTCTAAAAGAAGTAAATTGACAAAAGGAACACCAGAAAAAGAGAAGAAAGTAAAGGGAATAGAGGACCTAGCAGGAATAATAATAGAAATGGAAAGGAAACTGATAGAGAAAATAGAAACTTTCAAGGAAGAAGTAAGAGAGTGGAAAGAAGAACAAGAAAAGAAAGAGGCAGAATGGAAAAGAGAAAAAGAAAGAATAAGAGAAGAAATGGAAGAATTGAAACAAAGACTATATAAGATAGAGAGGGAGAGAGGAGAAGGAAGAAAAGAAACGGAAGAGGAACAAAAAGAAATGAAAAAAAGCAACATTGAGAAAGGGATCGAAACTGAGATAATAAGAAAAGGCCTGGAGATTTGGAAGGAAGAGGAAGAAAGACAAAAGAGAAGAAAGAACATAGTAATAAAAGGAGTAGACAAAAAGGAGAAGAATGTAGAGGAGACAATAAAGGAATTATGGAAAGTGATGGAGGTGTCCGGAAAGATAGAAGAGATCAGAGAATTAGGAAAAGGAAATAAAAGAGAAAAAAGAATGATATTAGTAAAAATGGAGAACAGAGAAGATAAAATAGAAATTATGAGAAAAAAATGGAAGTTAAGAGAAAGGAACGAAAAAATACAAGACGACTGGACATGGAAAGAGAGATCCATACAATGGAACCTAGATAAGATAGCTTGGGAAGAAAGAAAAAAAGGAAAGAAAGCATGGGTAAAATACGGAAAAATCTGGATGAACGAGAAATGGTGGAGATGGAATGAAGAAGAAATGAAGCTGGAAGAGGGAGACGAAGAAGAGAAGAGAGAGAGAAGAAAAGAAGAGAGAGAAATGAGAGGAATAGTGAGGACGGAAAGGGAGGTGGACAGGAACGCGGAAAAACGAGAATAAAGGAGGGGGGGAGGAGAGAGAGGAAGAAAAAAAAAAGAAGCAGAAGAAGCAGAAGAAAGGAGACAAGAAGGAAGAGGAGGAGAGAAATAAGAAAGGAGAAAAGAAAGAAAGGAGAAAAAATAAACAAATAAGAATCTGCTTCTGGAATATAGCGGGAGTGATAAACAAAGATGAGGACACATGGAAGTACTTGGAAGATTTCGACATAATAGGATTAGTTGAGACTTGGATGGAGGAAGAAAAATGGAGGAGGATAAAGGATAGGTTGAATAAAAAATTTATATGGAAAAGTATAGCAGCGAAAAGAGAAGAGAAGAAGGGAAGAGCAAGAGGAGGGATGTTAATAGCGGTCAAAAAAGAGATAGAAGGAGTAAAGGTCAGAGAAATTAACAAAAGAATAGCAGAAATAGAATTAATAAGAACCAAAGAGAGATGGAGAATATATGTGATATACAGCCAGAAAATAGAAGAAACGTTGGAAGAATTAAAAAAAGAAATAAAAGAAGAGGAGGAAGAATACTTGTTGATAGGAGGAGACTACAACGCAAGAACGGGTGATGAAGGAGGACCAATATATGGAATGGAAAAGGAGATAGAGACAAGGAAATCAAAAGACAAAGTGATAAATAAAGAAGGAAGGATACTAATAGAGACGATGAGTGAAAGAGGATGGATGATAATGAATAGAAAAGGGGAGGAAGAAGGAGGATGGACATATATAGGAGAGAGAGGAACATCAGTGATAGATTACGTGGCAAATGAGAAGGCCGCACAAGAGATAAAGACGGTGAAAGAAGGATTAAGGACAGAATCAGACCACATTCCATTAGAGGTGGTAATAGAAGGAGAAGAAAATGAAAGTAGAACAGAAGTAAAGGAGATAGAAATAGAGAGAAGTATATGGAATGAGGAAGGAATTGCAGAGTTTCATAATAGATGTGAAGGGTGGATATGCAACAAGACAGAAACGGAAGAAATCTGGAAGGAATTGGAAGAAAAGGTAAGAAAGGCGAGAAAAAGAGAAAAGAAAATAATAAAACCCTGGGGAATGGGGAGGAAAGAATGGCACAGCAAAGAATGGAAGGAGAAAAAAAGAGAAATAAGAAGAGAAATGAGGAGGTGGAAGAAAGGGAAAATAGACAAGGAGGAGTATATAAAGAAGAGAAAAGAATATAGGAAATGGTGTGAGAAAGAAAAAAAGAAACATAGGGAAGAAGAAGAAGAGGAAATCAAAAAGATAAGGACAGAGGAGGAAGCATGGAAATTTATAAACAAATACAGAAAGAGAAGAGAAAAAGTAGACGAAAACATAGAGGTGGAAAAATGGAGGGAATACTTCATGGAGCTACTGGAAGGGAGCAGAACAAGGTTAAAAAGAAAGGAAGAAAAAGAAGAGGAAGAAGAGACGAAGACGGGAGTAAGGAAGGAAGAAGGAAACGAGAAAGAAGGAGAGATCACAGACGAAGAGCTAATAAATCAACTCAGGGAACTAAAGAAGAAAAAAGCGCCAGGAGAAAATGGAATAGAGAACGAAGCATGGAGACTGATGCCAAAAGAGATAGGAGAAGTGTTGGCAAAAATGATAAAGAAAATATGGAAAGAAGGAGGCATACCGAAAGACTGGAATAAAGGGGTGATAAGTCCGATATACAAGAAAGGGAAGAAAGAAGAAATAAAGAATTACAGAGGGGTAACGCTGATGGACACGGCGTACAAGATATACGCAAATATATTGAATAAGAGATTGAAGAAGGAAGTTGAAGAAAAACTAGGAGAAAGTCAATTTGGATTCAGAGAAGGAAGAGGAACAATGGACGCAGTGTATGTGTTGAATTATGTAGTGAACAGAGAGATGACGAAGAAGGGAGGGAAAATATTTACTTTCTTCGCGGATTTGAAGGCAGCATTTGATAAAGTGGATAGGAAAAAAATGGAAGAAGGGCTAAGGAAAATGGAAGTAGGAGAGAGATTGAGAAACAGGATAATGGAAACATACAAAGAAACCAGAAGCGTAGTAAGAGTGGGAAACAAGAAATCAGAAGAATTTTGGACAGGTTGTGGGGTAAGACAAGGATGCCCGCTAAGCCCAATGTTATTCAACATATATATAACAGATTTAGAAGAAGAGATGAAGAAGGAACAGACAGGAGGAGTAGTTGTAGGGAGGGAAAAATTTTGGACTATAACGTATGCAGATGACATAGTGTTATTAGCGAAGAAGGAAGAAGAGTTGAAAATGATGATAAGAAGATTTAAAAGATACCTGGAGAAGAGAAGACTAAAACTGAGTACGGAGAAATCGAAAGTGCTGGTATTCGAGAATGGAAAGGGAAGGAAAAAAAGAAGAGAATGGAGATGGGGAGAGGAAGAGATAGAAGAAGTAAAGGAAATTAGCTACTTAGGATATGTAATGCAGAAGAACGGAGGATCAGAGAAACACATAGAGGAAAGGATGAGAAGAGCAACAATAGCGATGAAAAACACGTGGAGCATAGGAGAGAAGCTGTTCAAAGAAGATTTTGAGAGAAGAATGAAAATATTTAAGGCACTGGTAGGAAGCATAGCATTGTATGGGGCAGAAATATGGGGATGGAAGAAGGAAGAAAAAATAGAGAGGATAAAGAGAAAGTATATAAAATGGATATTAGGATTGGATCACAGAACACCAAATTACATAGTAACAGAGGAAACAAAGGAAAAGGAGATGGGGACAGAGGCATTGAAAAGAGCGATAAGATATGAAGAGAAAGCAAGAGGGTCAAATAAAAAAATAGTGATAGAATGCATAAAAGAGGCAGAGAGAGAAAGAATAAAGAAGGAAGAAAGTAAATGGGAGAGGAAGAGGAGAGAGAGGCTAGAAGGATCAGGCATAAGCAAAGAAAGGAGAGAAAGAGTGAGAGAAGAGAATGGAGGAGAAGAAGTAAGTAGAGAACTAATAGAAAAAATAGAAAGGAAAGAGAAAGAAGAAAGATGGAGAAAAGTTAATGAATCAAAAAGTAATAAGATATATAAAGAAATACTTACAGAAGAGAGACCGGAATACCTGAGAGGAAGAAGGAAGAAGAAGGAGAGAATTACGATAGCAAGATTCAGATGTGGAAATGAGATAAAGATGGGGAGATATTGGGAGAGTGAAGAAGAAAGGAGATGCAGAATATGCGGAGAGAAAGAAGAGGATTGGATACACATATTGAAGGAGTGCGAAGCGACAAGGGAAGAGATAGGGATCAAAGATTTAATGGAAGGAAATGGAGGAGGCTACGAGACGATGAAGAGAATCAATGAAAGAAGAGAGGTGAGAAGAGGGACGAAAGAGGAAGAAGAAAATAAAATTAGTACACACGCACAAACACATAAACACATACACACACAGACAAACACATTAACAGTAAACAAAGAACAAATGTAAAGTACTGGAGGTGCCTCCTAAGCCGAAAGGCAAGGAGTACAATAAATAAATAAAATAAATAATATCACAGAATGAAATAACTTTTAACAACAAAATTTTTTCATTCGAATTTTGCTTAAAAATCCGCACGGACTTTCCGGACAACCCAATACAATAAACAAACATTATTTTCAAAATTAAATTTTGTGTTCAGTCATCATACCTTTTAATACTATTAAGTAAATATACATATATAGATATAGATATAAATATACATACATATATGTAGATAGAAATATAGATATGATATAAAGATATATATATATATATATATATATATGTTCAATAAATATATACATATATATATATATATATATATATATATATATATATATGTTCAATAAATATTTGTCTTATGAAAAAAGCAAATAATTTAAAAAAAGTGCAAATTATGTTATTAATCTTTTGTTATTTTATGAAATAATCTATAGAATATGTAACACATTCTATAAACTTGCTAGAAAAATGGAACAAATTAATGACGAGCAGTGTACATATATGTATGAAGAATATATAATACATGGGTAAGTACATATGTATACGAAGAATGTATATGTAGAAAGTATATACATGGTATATACATATATATGAAGAATGTATGTATAGAAAATATATACATTCTTCATACGTATATGTACATACCATCTATATACAGAGAAGTATATACACTCTTCATACATATATGTACACATCATGTATATACTTTTTGCGAATACATAGTATGTACTTATATGTATAAAGAATGGATGAACAAAGTGTATATACATTACATGTACTAATTATGTACATATGTATGTACCATGAATCTTCTATGTATATTTTTCCGGTTACATTTGCACGTATATTTCACATCCTATGTATGTAAATTCTATCAAGAATGTATATACATAAAATATACAATATACATAAATGTACATACATTGTATATACTAAGTATATTTTAATGTTTTATGGGAAGAAACAATATGATAAAAACACAAAAGAAGCACAATTTAAAATAGGGGATAAAGTGTTAGTATACGACGAGACACTACGACGCGGAAGATCAAAAAAGCTAGAATCGTTATGGACAGGACCGTATACGATTTTAGAAAAGAACTCCGACGTAAATTATACAATAAAAAAGGGAAGGAAAACGATACGCATGCACACCAACAAATTGAAACTATTTATAGAACACTAGTAAACACAAAATAAATACACACTAATAATAAATAAATTCACTTACCCATGTGGGCGACCATGTCCACGGCCTGCGGGAGGCAATCGCTCCGGTAAACGCAAGGCTGCAGCAAGGGCCCTTCCCCTGGGCACCACGTTTTGGCCACCCCGGCCCAGGCCACCACCCCGGCCCAAACGCAGGAGGCGCTCCACACGCTGATGCGCCCGCATAGCGTCCAGATCCTCAAAATTTCGGGCCTCCTCCGCACGAAAGATTTCTAAGAAATCCCATTCCCACTCAAGAAACTCACGAGCGAGAGGAACCATCTCCTCAACTACACGCACGCCGGAGTCAAAATTTACGGTGACCCGTAAAGATAACGGGCCACGCAAATATACCCGCGCACAGGCCTGTTCGAACCGATCGCGTGGTAAAGGCAAGCCACCGGATAAATCCCGCATTCGAGGCAAATCGGCCTCGCAAACCTCAATGTCGTCACACGGAACTTCTTCCGACGAAGATGGATAAGACGACATTACCAAAATCTTTTTTTTTATTAGCCAACTGTCCAACGACTAGCGAGAGACTGAAGCTCGCGAAGGGACATAATACATAGCAGAGCTAAGTTGAGAAAGATTAAAACTAATCCCACACTGATAAAATTAGCAAGAAATAAAAAATATGATACTCACAGTGTATAATGCAATACCTAACATATATTCTTACAGAGCACTGATATGGGAAATCAGCCCCGTTCTCACTAGGGAAGACGAGAACCGTCTTCCGTTCGAGATCCTAGAATTCAAACACAACCCGGGGATCTACTATGAAAAACTCGGACATCTATATCAAACCGAGCAGATCTGGAAATTAGTCATCAAATTCGACATAACGGAATTAAATGACCGAACCTGGCAAATCAACCAATATATTAAACAAACTAACGAAATATGCAAAGAAATAAAACCAGAAAATAGCATAAAACAAACGTGCGATAATTTAAAAAATATTATTAATAATGATTCAAATAATCTAAATAAAATAATAACATTAATAAATACATTATATAAAGTTAAGTCAGATAAACGTAGAGGCTTAATCAATGGCGTAGGCTCTATCACAAAAATCCTATTTGGAATAATGGATGAAAATGACAGAAAATTAATAAACGAACAAATAAGATTATTAGAAAACAAACAACAAATCTTAGAACACGTCGCAAAAAACCAAATTAAAATTTTAAACTCCACCATAATACATCTAAACAAATTGGAAAATATATTAGATTATAATGGAAAACTAATTAATCACTATATTAGAGATTATACTACACGAGAAGAAATAGACGAACATTTTACGGTAATAATAGCAATCTATATATATAAAAATGAATCTCTATTTCCCTTGGTCATCGCATCACACGTGAACGGAGGGAACAATTTCGCTAATTCTTTTTTTGTTGTGTTAATTATTGTCTGGAGAAGGTTCTTATTAAAGAAAAAATTTTGTAAGTTTAGCGGAACATTAGAAACTTTAGGAAAATTAAGGAAAACTTAACGAAAATATTAATTTACCATAACTTAGTTTACCATAACTAGCTGATCCGACAGACGTTGTCCTGTCTTTACTATAAATATTGAATTCGAATTGGTACTTTACCAACAAACCTATTCATATACGCACCAGAAAATAAGACGAAGAATGTTGTGTATCATAGAGCATTACAATAATAAACACTATGTTTTTGAATAATATTTTTTTTTCCATTAATTATACCAATTCGAATTCAATATTTATAGTAAAGACAGGACAACGTCTGTCGGGTCAGCTAGTGATAAATAATTTAATAAGAGATGCGAAAGATATCTTGGAATATCTAACATATATACGTCAGGGTAAAATGCATCCATTGCTAACACCCATAACTGACATTATAAATCAACAAAAGGAAGCCGTACTTCAACTACCACGAGGCTCATATTTCCCCTTTGAAATTAATCAAAACGAATGGGTAACAATAGAAAATTTTATAAAAATAAATGCGTATTGCGAAAAATCAAAAATATATACAATATTAAAATTCCCCATCATCACGCAACCTATGTACGAAATTTTTAATGTCATTCCGTTACCAACAAACGACTATAAAAACAAATTTGCTTATATAGAAATAGAGAATAAGCTAATGATTGTAAATAAAGAAATGCGTACCTATTTAAGTTTAACAAAACAAGATCTAACTAATTGTATAAATAAAAATAAACAATACATATGCGAAAGCAATCATCCGATATATCACTTAAATATAAATACGCCGTGCGAAATAAAAATATATGTATACGAAACAGATTATCGAGAATATTGTAACGTAAAACACGTAACAGTAAACCATACGATATGGATTGACTTACGTCAACCACACTCCTGGCTATACTCGACAGCATCCGAACAGCAAGCTACAATAAAATGCGATAAGCACCCTGATTATAAGAAAATAATCAGAAATACAGGTCGAATCACCCTACGTGACAATTGTAAATTGACGTCAACAGACATAATATTACAGACTAAAACAATTACATATACTTCAGAAATCGAAGAATTTCAACCCGAATATAATATAACAATCTTTAAAGATAACAACTATACAAACGACACACAAAAACTTAAAAACATAATAAATAATCCAACAGAGCTAAAAGAACTAAATAACAAGTTAGAAAAGATAAATAAAGATTTAAATAATAACGAAAATAACTTCTTTAAACAAAAAACATTTATATATCCAATGACTTCCAGTGGAATAACTACTATAATTATTATAATAGTAATAATATGGATAATTATCCAATATAAAAAGAAGAAATCTAAAAAACCGACTGTTACAATAATAGACGAAACTAACAAAACATACGGAATGCCTAGACCAATATTAAAACGAACTAAGAGCACACGATTTTAGAATAAATAAGTTTAATTTAAGAAACGATTATAATGAATATTGTACACGCGAAATATATTGTATTTAAAATAAGGATAGGCATATACACATTTAGAAGATAGAAAAACTTCGTTTGCAACCTCCGTTTTTCTTTTCCAACGGGGGAGGGATGTTATAGTCCGAGAGACTATAACTTATTATACCATTATAATAGAATATATAATAGAACATTCGCGAACCGTGCAAAATCGCCATCTCAGCAAACCACGCGCGAGAACGCTCGCCGGAAACGCGAAAGACGCTAACGAAGGGATTCGACTTTGAACCTCCTTCGCTTGCATTTGGACTTTGAACGCCACGAAGAATCCCCATGACCATACATGGTCATGTCGCTAGGCGATCCCCTCCAAAACACCCCCGAAACCGAGGAAATAAAAACCGTCCACCGCGAATCCGCGGCGGACAGTCGTTAATTATAAATCAAACAACTAGTGCGAGTCCGAGGACTAACCATTATATAGTACGACGAAACATCCGACGAAATTGATAACACCCTAAATCTGAGAACGAAGCGATTTAGAAAAGGACGACGAAGAGAGGGCTCGAAAGAAACTGACTAATGTCGAATAAATGAATATATTTGTATAAAAGAAATTTATAATAAAAGTTGCACAAAAAAATCCAGGAATTAACTTGAAATTCCCGGCTACCCCACACCCTGTGCCGCGTCCGGCACAACACCTTGAAGAAACGATATACTATATGTGTCAAGTTAAAAAAGGTTATTGATTTTGGTCATTTAGTCGCGGTTTTTCAATAGCTTAAAAAACATATATAGCCAAATATATATATAATCAATGCTAGGTCTATCTTTATACGTCTATGATTTATACATGCTAATTTCTATGAATACTTTCAAAATATAGAAGTTTGACTTATTATTTGTGTTTTATTTATCAAAATCAAAAAGCTGTTTAACAAATTTAAATTAATTATTTATCAGGCCTTGATACGATATAACAAGACATATAATAAGGTATTTTCTTTAATGGAAATAAATATTTTCAAATATATAGCTTTGTATAAAATTTCTCATTAGAAATGTAAATTAAAAAGAGATAATTTATTTTTTATATGTTTATATTTTCTGGAATAAGGTATAAATGATAGAAAATAGAAATAGCAAATAGAAAATGTAGTGACATTTTTTATTAAAATTGATACTTTTTTTAAGTTTTAATTGTTTTTTTAATTTTAGCTACACATACACACGCACAAAAAATTGAATATGAATAACATTAATATTTTTATATAATGTCATTGAGTATCAAAAAATATCAAATAAGTTTTTCCTCACTAATAAATTTTTATTTAATTATATATATTTAATTATATAATTAATTATATAATTAAAGTGATCAATCAGGCGTAGAGAGCTGAAGAATCAATAGTGTAGATAAGTTAATCCAAATATATATTAATAAACCATAATTACAAGCTTTAAACAAAATAGTTATAATATATATAGATGTTAAAGATGTGTGCGGACGTTTCGACTTACTTTCAAGTCATCTTCAGCGCAAAAATTTCTAACGAAGATAGAGTATATTATAAAAGTTCGTATAGAGAGAAAGCAGTAAATATTACTAAAAAAATTACTTTTTCAAAAAAAGGTAAAAAAAAAAGAAGTCGAGTCATCTCAGTAGTAAAAAATTATTGTATAAAACTATTTCACAAAAAATTATTTTTAATTAAACATTGCTGCATTAAAAAAAATTGTGTAAAATAATTGTGTTAATTATCTACAAAAATTAATGATATATTTAAATAGAAAATTGCGTCGAGAATAAGAGTGCGATTTTATTTTACGTTTATCAACATTGTATGTGTGTTAGATGTGATTGACTGCTGATAAATAATTAGATGAAGAAAAATTATGTTTCTATTTTCGTCGAAAGTTATTACATCTTTGTCGTAAAATTCAGAATCCTGATTCAACGATGAATAGTTGATTCATGCAGCTCGTATGTATTAATGTGCATTTGTATTGATTACATCGTATCATTTTGACAAAATTTGTCACACGGAAAAATGCGTACTAGAAGTCAATCCGCACATCTAACAACGTCTACTAATGTAAAGTGAAATCGCATCCAAAAAATTTACGCAATTTTTAATAGAAGAATTTATAATTGGAAAAAAAATCATTGTATAAAGAAAACTTACGCAATTTTTTATAAAAAGATTTTTATTTACCAAATTATTGTACAAAAGAATTGGTTTAATTTTTTATAAGAAAATATTTAAATTTAAATATTTATTTAAAAATATAAATAATTAAAAATAAATGAAAAATTAAAATTAAAAAAAATTTAATTATTGGAAAACTCCACGCTGCTCAATTTATTAGTATATTATTCAGCAGCGTCGAGTTTTCCAATAATTAAATTTTTTTAATTTTAATTTTTCATTAATTTTTAATTATTTATATTTTTAAATAAATATTTAAATTTAAATATTTTCTTATAAGAAATTAAACCAATTCTTTTGTACAATAATTTGGTAAATAAAAATCTTTTTATAAAAAATTGCGTAAGTTTTTTTTATACAATGGTTTTTTTTCCAATTATAAATTCTTCTATTAAAAATTGCGTAAATTTTTTGGATGCGATTTCACTTTACATTAGTAGACGTTGTTAGATGTGCGGATGAACTTCTAGTACGCATTTTTCCGTGTGACAAATTTTGTCAAAATGATACGATGTAATCAATACAAATGCACATTAATACATACGAGCTGCATGAATCAAATATTCATCGTTGAATCAGGATTCTGAATTTTACGACAAAGATGTATTATAGATAGATTGTATTAATAACTTTCGACGAAAATAGAAACATAATTTTTCTTCATCTAATTATTTATCAGCAATCAATCACATCTAACACACATACAATGTTGATAAACGTAAAATAAAATCGCACTCTTATTCTCGACGCAATTTTCTATTTAAATATATCATTAATTTTTGTAGATAATTAAGACAATTATTTTACACAATTTTTTTTAATACAGCAATGTTTAATTAAAAATAATTTTTTGTGAAATAGTTTTATACAATAATTTTTTACTACTGAGATGACTCGACTTCTTTTTTTTTACCTTTTTTTGAAAAGGTCTATTATACGATGATGGTTGCTAACCCACGAGAGAGATACACTGCTGGTAGATATTTGAAGCAATTGAAAGACGAACAATTGGAATCGAATTTAACGAGTATTTTCGCAAAATTGAGAAATACGGATCAGTTTTGGCGACAACCATCCAATAATGTAAAATGCATGACTCTGCATTACGGCCCGGCGACGTGGTTTTTGACTTTGAGTCCTAGTGAATGGAAATGGTCCGATTTGGGTGAATATTTACGAGACATGAATCCCGATAAAAAAAAGTTGTGCATCAGTGAACTAATCGCATATGATCCTGTAAGCACGTCTAGATTCATGTGCATAAAATTCAAAGCCATGATTGATTTTATTTGTTCGACCGATAACCCAATAGAAGAGGTTATTCATTACTTCTGGCGACTAGAATATCAAACTAGAGGTATCCAGCACATGCATTGCATGATTTGGATAAAAGATGCTCCTGTGCTGGGAAAATCGCCAGATGAAGAAGTAGCTACGTTCATTCAAAAATACGTTACGTGTGCAATTCCAGATGAAAACGTTTCGCCAACATTGTACGAAACGGTTATAAGTGATCAGAATCATAAACATAACTCGTATTGCATGCGTACAAAAAAAACCAAAACAAATATTTACAAAAAGTGTCGGTTCGATTTTCCTCGGCCAGTTACTAAAAATTTCATTTTAAGAGACGTCGTCACTTCGATAGTGGGTAGAAAAAATTTACGCGGTAAGAGCAGATTGTACGATCTTCCTCGCAAGAAGTCGGAAAGGTTTATCAATGATTATAATCCGGCTATCAAATTGGCTTGGGAGGGAAATATGGACATACAATTTATTGGAGAAAAGTCAGAGTTTTTAAACTCATATTTAACAAAATATACGACAAAGTCGGAAAAATGCAACATAGACTTTGCAATGATAGATTCCAATAAGCCCTTGGCATCGAAACTGTGGAATTTTGCGATGCGTTCTTTGAATAACAGAGAATGCGGTGCTTTAGAAGCTGCGGATACACTATTAGGGAATCCCTTGTACGGTACGGATACCATTGTCAAATGGATCGACGTCAATGAGGTGAGAAACAGAAAAGTTAAAACGTTCAATGAAATTGAAGCTCTCGATGAAAATTCTACGAATATCTATTGTCCGTCGCTCATCGATGACTACTATCCAAACAGACCTAAGGAATTAGAATCATTAAATTTGTATGATTTTGCCAGATTCTGGGAAATTACGAAACGGATGCCAAAAAGTGAGGAAATCGAATATTACGAACTGGTATCGGGTTTATTTGTAAAGAAACGAAAAAAGTGTTATTTAATTAACCATTATCGATTTAATGTAAAAACTGAACGTGAAAAGTACTTTTACTCGCTACTTCTTCTGTTCAAACCATGGAGAGATTTGAGTGAACTCAAAGGTACATGGGAGACTTACACGGATGCCTTTAAGAATTCAGAGTCTGCTTTAACGAAGGCAATGAAATATCATGAAAGGCTCGAAGAAATACAAAAAGCTTTTGAAAACATTGCTGAATTAATGGAGAAGCGCGAAAATGATCTGAAAACGGCAGACGGAGACAAATTCGATGACGATGAATTGGATTGTCATCCGATAGAAGCTGACGGCGCGATGAAAGATTTGGAAGATTTTGGCAAGATTGACGTGCCGATTAATTTACCGCAAATGATGTCGCGATTGAACGAAGATCAGAAAAGAGTCTTCGACAAGGTATGTCAAGTTTTACAAAATAAAAATCAGATTCTGCGATTGTACGTAAGTGGCGAGGGTGGTACAGGGAAAAGTTTTCTTATTGAAACGATCAAACATTGGATCAGAATAAATTTGAAAAAAGCGACTGCGATATCTGCTCCCACGGGTATCGCAGCATTCAATATCGATGGCTTGACAATTCATAGAATGTTTCAGTTGCCCGTCACTCATGAATCTACGCCAAAGTACGTGCAATTGTCAGACATGGTCCTAAAAACTTTGAGAGACAAATTGAAGAATGTTGAACTATTTATAAAATCGATGAAGTATCCATGATTTCGAATGTAACACTTATGTTTATCAATCTACGATTATGTGAAATCTTTGATACGATAGATACGGATGATGGTTTCTTTGGCAGAAAATACATTCTTTTGTTTGGAGATTTATTGCAGCTTCCCCCTGTAAAAGGACAACCTCCGTTCGTTAAAATGTTTCAATCAGAGGTTCAAAAGTATTTAGGTACTATGGGCGGATCTGATTTGTGGAGATTGTTTGATTACGACGAACTCTTGATCAATATGCGACAAAGATCCGACAACACATATCGCGATACTTTCTAGAATAGCGCACTTTCTAGAATACGAATAAGTTTGATAACAAATTCTGACATTAATGTTCTTCAGTCAAGGAAAATCAATTTCAAAGAAAGTAATTGCGACGAAAGATTGAATGAACTTTGCATTTATATGAATCAATTACCGATTGATACAATATGTTTATTGCCCACGTGTTATTTGTGTAAAGTTTTAAACACGGCAATGCTCGATAGAGTCGACGGCGATGAAATTCTATTGATAGTGGAAGATGATGTCGACTGCGGTCCAGCAATGAAAAAAAAAGTGCAAAAAACCCTGGAAGACAAAGATGACAAAGTTTCGGAAACAGCTGGTATTGAAAGAGTTATAGCGATTAAAATTGGCGCTAAAGTGATGATTCGACGAAACATTGGGACGTAACTCTGGGACTTGTCAATGGAACGATAGGCAATGTAGTTTCAGTTAATCGCGCTGCTGACGGAAATTGTATTGAGTAGTTAGTACTAGGCGGGTTCTAACTCAGGTCCTCTCAGGGGAGGTGAGGTGCGAGGGGATCTCAGCGGAGCGGGGTATGACGTCACGCGGGGATTGCGGGGTGGGGGATGCACGTGTTGGATGTTTTATGACATGCATAAACAAAAAAAAGGGCGATATTCTTTTGAAGATGATTTTGGGCCTAACCAAAAAAATCATTTTTTATCATCTTATTTTATTTTATTTTATCATCTTATTTTATTTTTTATTTTATTTTTTAAGGAAAAATTTTAACAACGCCAATGTTCGACTGCTTTGTCTCCCCCTGCTCCCCCCGTTTACATATCAGCGCCGATCTTCGGCTGCTTTGTACTCTCGAGGTACACCCTCTAATATAGATAATTCCAGGTTTTTTTTCCCGTTCGACGTATGAACAATAGAGATTAAGCGGACAAGCTTTCAGAGATTATCAGGGGGACAAAAAATTTTTTTTTGCAAATGGGATATTGTAAAAAACCTTTTATACCCTTATATATATTTTTAATAACTTTATTTCATAAACTTATATTTTTGAGATATTTCGGTCCAGCCTTTGTCCCCCGTTTACATATCAGCCTCCGATGTTCGACTGCTTTGTACCCTTGTCGCGTGTGTGAGAGAGAACGATACTTATAATAATAAGACTTATAATTAATGCGAGAGCGCACAAAGGATTGGAGCATAAGGGAAAGACATGTAAATAATTGCATTTTTTGTTATAATTAAAAATATATATAATTTATTCAAATGTGTGAGTTTAATAAAAAAGTATACAATATAAAGAATTGATAAAGAAATTAAATTTTCATACATAAATTTTCGTGCGTAAATTTTCAAACATAAATTGCTCGCGAAAAAATTTTTTTAAGACATTTACAAGGCATTTATACATATATATATTTTACTTCCTCCTCCTCCTCCTTATATATATATTTCGTCCAATTCTTTCTCATCTTTTGAATGTGGCAAGGTACAACGCAGAAAGAGCATGAACATCCAAATAAAAATATCCAATATGATGGTCGCAGGGGATTGCTCCTGAAACAAAAGAAAATATATACATTTCATTAGTTTAAATTATTTAATAATTTATTTTAAGATACTTTTGATATAATAAATTAAAAGATACTTACAATGTTATCCATGACTCATCTATTTTAATGTTTGCAAACAGGGCACATGTCGCATGGCATTACTTGATGTAAAGATTTCCTGCACTCTCTGCATGACATAGCCTCTATATTGCAATAAGTTGTGGTTCTATGTTCTCTAACAGATTTAGCCTCTATAAATAAAAACGCTCGTTGGATAAAGCATTCGGTGCAATATTTCGAATTTTCTCCATTTTCTTCATAATACCACGATATGCAACATATTTTTAGCGTTTCATTCAACGTTAATATTTCAGGTAGTTCTAGGTGTCGTTGTTTTCTTTGCCACAATTCATCACCATCCTCACTGTCATCACTATTATAGTCACTATCCGTCAACGGTTCTATTACATCAAGTAACATTTCATCATCAAGCCCATCCTCGTCTGCTAATTCGTGATCACCAATATTCATCTCCTCTCTCTCTATCTCCATCCTCTCAGCCACAATCAGATCCATATCGTAGTCATCATCATCGATAATAATTACTTCAGCCATTGCACAAGATTACACACAGAAGAGCAACGAAAGAAAAACACAGAAGAGCAACGAAAGAAAATCACAGAAGAGCAACGAAAGAAAAAATGATACTCTAGTGCAGCTCCTTTTCCTTTTATATATTTTTTAACATAAAACAATATATAGCTGTATTCCTTGGAAGAGGATTGCATCTTAGGGCACAACCTTTTTTCTTTTCTTTTCTTTTTCTTTTTTCTATCGATGTTCATGCTCTTTCTGCGTTGTACCTTCCCACATTCAAAAGATGAGAAAGGATTGGATGAAATATATATAAGGAGAAGGAGGAGGATTGAAACATGTCAAATCATAGTACAGAGGCGCGGGGGATGTTTGGGGACGTGTTGAATGTTTTATGACTAGCATAAACAAAAAAGAGCGGTATTTGAAGAGGATTGGATGTTAGGGCCGGCCCAAAATTATTTTCCATATTTTTTCTTGGAAGAATTGCAACGTATCAGCGCCGATGTTTGGCTGCTTTGTGCTCTTACCACGCGTGTGAGAAAGAACGAATTTTTTCTGAGATGTAAATAAAAAATAATTATTACGATACACCATACTTATTTATTTTACGCAAAGATAAAAAGATTTAGACGAAATACAGGGATGGTTGAAGCGCATCAAGTCACTGTGATTTGAGCGCATCGACACGCCGGTTATAGAAGAGTATAGTGGTGTCCCTCCAGAAAGATATTTGCGCGATTTCACATTCAAGCGAATTATTTATCGTGTGCAAAAAGTGCAAATGCTCCATAGAAAAGTGTGACGTAGTGTAAAAAAGATAAGAAGAAAATGGAAAACATCGAGCGGACTGAACGCGATCTGATGGAGCGATCTCACCAAATTACCACCTTGGGCGAGTATTTTGCATGGCTGCAGCGTTGCGAGGAAATAATCAAAGAGCTCGAAGAACGCAGTCGTGTCAAGCGTCCGCGACTCTTGATCGGATGTAGACAATCCCTGGTAGCCAAAATCGCGCGACTCGAAAGTGCAAAAATTCGATTGCAGAGGCGATTTATTCCCAGTGGTGGCGATTACAGCGATGACAATAACGCGGAAAGACTCATTTGGCGAGAGATCGATACCGCATTTGATAGCCGAATTTTGACCGGTGCTGTAATTAATACAAACCATATCGAACCTCGTCAATTTCTCGAGGATGCCGAAGACATCGTGCTCGAGCAAGTGCAAGACGTTCTAAAAAGACACAACAGTGTAAAAGTGAACACTGTGTTTAATGGTGAATTTGTGGCCGGAGATAAACGCGCCAATAAAAGTGTGAATACGAGAAACTGTGAACTCTTTCGCACATCGGATTTACGCGAGTGGTACGAACGGCGCGTTATCGAGTCCATCCTAGCATCTCTGGAAGAGTTTCAGGAACGCGACAGCGGGTGGGCATTGTCGCGAATACAGAATTTGACTGTTAATGTAAACAAATATAATCCTTTGTGTGCGGGATGTCACATCAAGTTACCGCGAGAGATTGCGACGAAGAGAGCGGTGATAAACGTGCAATCGAAAGACAATGCGTGTTTCGCGTGGGCAGTGGTCGCCGCCCTATACCCCGCCGAAAGGAACGCAGAACGGGAATCATCATACCCGCATTACGCGACAGTGCTGAATCTCCGGGACATTGAGTTTCCAGCGACTGTAAATCAGATTAAGAAATTTGAACATGCAAATAACATTTCAATCAACGTGTACGGCATCGAAGACAAGAACGTTGTCCCGATACGTCTTTCGGATCAGAAGCGGGACAAGCATGTTAACTTGCTGTACATTGAAGATGACAACAGCATGGGACACTTTGCTTGGATAAAAAATTTATCCAGGCTTGTGAGCTCACAACTGAGCAAACACAAGAATCACAAATATATCTGCGACCGGTAAGTTTATTTTATATTATTTGAATAATTATAATTTATATAATTACAATATGGATTGTTAAATCTTAATTAAAATTTTTCTTTTATTTTACAGATGCTTGCATTATTTTGGTTCGGACGCCAAGTTGCAGTCGCATACGGTCGACTGCGGGGAGATGAACGACTGCGCTATCCGATTGCCGAGCGACAAAGACAAGTGGCTCGAGTTCCACAACTACAACAGGAAAGAGCGGCTTCCATTTGTGGTCTATGCTGACTTAGAATGCGTTTTGACCAAGATGGAGGAGGAGAAAGAAAAGAACGCGTACCAGCATCATCGGGTATTTAGTATAGCGTATTATATGCATTGTTCGTACGACGAATCTTTATCGGCGTATCATTCGCGTCGTAGCGCCGATTGTATAGCATGGTTCGTCGAAGATCTTAAAAATTTAGCGATTCGCGTTAAGAATATTTTAACGACTAATGTCCCTATGGTAAATTTAACATCGGAAGAGTGGGAAAAATTTCACAGCGCAACGTATTGTCATATATGCGAAAAACCGTTTACGCAAGAAGACGATACACGCGTACGCGATCATTGCCATCTGACCGGTCGGTATAGAGGTGCAGCACACTCAAATTGCAATCTAAATTACAAAGAATCATTATATATTCCGATAGTATTGCATAATTTATCAGGTTACGATGTACATTTTATTATCGAAGATATTGCTACGGCGTTCGAAGGGAAAATCGAATTACTTCCGATAACCAAGGAAAAATATATTTCGTTTACAAAAACTGTTAAAGTCGCACAGGACAATTGGAAAAATTATATAAAATTAAGTTTTATCGATTCGTATAAATTTCTTACGGCAAGTCTCGACAAATTGGTATCTTATCTAGAGAAAGATAAACTCAAAATTTTACATTCACAATTTCAAAATTTATCTGCAGAACATTTCAATTTGTTAACGCGAAAAGGTGTATTTCCGTACGAATACATCGATTCCGTCGACAGATTGCAAGATACGTGCTTACCACCGCGCGAATCATTTTATAGTTCTTTGACTGGCGAAACTGTATCCGAGAGCGATTATGCGCACGCCGAGAACGTCTGGTCGCGATTCTCCATTCGGACGCTAGGCGAATATAGCGATTTGTATCTGAAAATCGACGTCTTGTTATTAGCCGATATTTTCGAAAACTTTCGAGATAAATGTATCGAAAGTTACGAACTCGACCCCGCTTATTACTATACTCTCCCCGGATACACATGGGACGCCATGTTGAAGCATACGAAAATCACGTTCGAGCTGCTTACAGACATCGACATGGTTATGTTCATCGAACGCGGTATACGCGGTGGTCTGAGCCAATGTTCCAACAGATACGCGCGCGCTAATAACAAGTACATGAAAGAATCGTATACGATCCAACGAAACCATCGTCATACTTGATGTATTTTGACGTTAATAATTTATACGGATGGGCAATGTGTCAACCGTTGCCCTATGCCGATTTTCGATGGGTCGACGACGTGTCGAATTTTGACGCGTCATCTATCGCGCTAGATTCCCCTACAGGCTATATCCTCGAAGTCGATCTCGAATACCCGCGACATCTTCACGATACGCACATTGACCTACCGTTTTGTTCGACGCGCGACAAGCCGCCCGGTAAGCGGGAATTCAAACTGCTTGCAACGTTATACGATAAGAAGCGTTACGTGATACACTACCGTAACCTACAGCAGTGTACGCGTCACGGCCTTCATGTAACAAAAATACATCGCGTATTACAATTTACGCAATTTCCATGGCTTCGCAGTTATATCGAATTAAATACACATTTTAGAACACTCGCGAAAAACAATTTCGAGAAAAATTTATATAAATTAATGAATAATGCTGTGTTTGGCAAAACGATGGAAAATGTGCGGAATCGTGTCGATGTAAAATTATTAACAAAATGGGACGGTCGATACGACGCGGAAGCGATGATCGCGAAACCGAATTTCCATAGCAGAAGCGTTTTTTCGGAAAATCTGATTGCGGTAGAATTGCGCAAACTCGAGGTGAAATTCTACAAACCGATTTATGTGGGTATGTGCATACTCGACATATCCAAGATATGTTTGTATGAATTTCATCACGAGTACATGTCTCCTCAGTATCGCGATAAATGTAAGATTATGTATACCGACACAGATAGTTTGATATATCACATTGAGTGCGTTGATGTGTATGAGAACATGAAGCGCGATATCGCCAGATTTGACACGAGCGATTATGCGGTGGACAATGCGTACGGTATACCGCTTGAAAATAAAAAAGTACCGGGCCTGATGAAGGACGAAAATAACGGTGCCATAATGACCGAATTCGTCGGACTCAGAGCAAAGATGTACGCATTACGAGTCGATGGGAAAAAGGATACAAAAAAAGTTAAAGGCGTCAAGACCAACATTGTCGCGAGAACGATAACGTTTGACGATTACACGCGGTGTTTGAAAGAAGAAATTGAAATGACGCGCCAGCAGTCGTGTATACGATCTAAACTGCACCAAGTATACACGATCCGCGAGACGAAAATTGCTTTGAGTCCGTACGACGATAAGCGGTATATCGTACCCGAAACCACAGATACATTACCGTGGGGACATTATAGGATATCATTGTAATATAAAATGTAAAATATATAAAATGTAAAATATATAAAATGTAAAATGTGTGCGATAAGTTATCTATTAAAAGAATTATTAATAAAAATTTTTATATTGCATATATTTTTATGTAATGTAATGTATATTTCATACATCTTATTATCTTATTAAAAAAAAATACATGTACTATCGAAAGGAATATTAATAAGGATTTTTTGTATTTTTTATATTTCATATATTTTTATGTGTATCTCATACATCTTATTATAACTTATTAAAAATACATGTACTATAGAAAGGAATATTGATAAGGATTTTTTATGTATATTTTATGTATATTTTTATTTTTTTCAAATATTATAATGTTATACATATATATTTTTTCCAGAAAATTTAAAAAATAAACACTGTACGATTAATTAAATCACATTGTCTTTATGTATCCAAGAATTGTGTGAATTGTCAAATCCCAGCCATTTCACGTAAACCTCATCACCCCTCCTGCGCAGTACTTTCTCCACGAGATACACGTCCGGATAATTCGCGCGATGCAACTCGTGTTCGTAGAACGCTCCAGCGATAGATTTTTGCGATAATCCTCAAGTAGATAGCTTACGGGATTAGTATGCTGCACTTTTATAATTTTAAACACCTCGGTTGTCCAATTTGGCGTGTAACCTTTCTCGAAAACTGTCTTGTACTTGCTAACGCGTACCGAGTCACCTACTTTGAATTTCGCCGGACCCGCGATATTTACATGGTTGTACACAGTAGCCAAGAGTCTTTCAGCGATCGCGGGGGTAACGTCGACGGGCCGCATACCGATCGTTCGATGCTTGCGCGCGTTGTAATTCGATACGAGTTCCGACAACACGTTGATCCCACTTGTAAGATCCGTTTAGCGTAAACATCTTCCACATGTCGTTTTTCAGCGTGCGATTGAATCGCTCAACAATCGATGCCTTTAATGTCGAATATGTAGAATAATGATTGATGTCGTGTTTTCGCATGAGCCGTTGCACGTCGACGTTATAAAATTCCTTTCCCATATCGGTCTGTATATTTTTCGGACACCTCTTGCTATCTCGAATTATCTCGGCAATAGCGTCAGCTGTCTCGCTTCCACCTTTACTCTTGAGTGGTACGGCCCACGCGTACTTGCTCAACGCATCGATGACAGTGAGTATGTAATTGTAACCTCTGTTGAAACGAGAGTACGGACGCATCTCGACGATGTCGGCTTGCCACAGGTCATCGTATCCCCGCACTATGACGTGTCTTCGGGGGAAATTTTTTCTCGCCGGTGCGTGCAGTTCATTCACCAACTGCCGTTTCTCTAAACTATGTTGTTTCTTCGCTTCCTCGATTATTCCCAATCGTCGATTCATCGTTGTTTTGATTCGTCGATCAAATAAACGATACGTATCACCATGCGTTTTATTATTCGTTATCACTCTTTAGCCGTTCACTGCCGTTCGACAGCCGTTCAAATAGCCGTTGCTGACCCGTTCGTAGCCGTTCAATAGCCGTTCAATAGCCGTTCAATAGCCGTTCGACAGCCGTTCAATAGCCGTTGCTGACCCGTTCGTAGCCGTTCACTGTCGTTGAGCCGTTCAATAGCCGTTCAATAGCCGTTGCTGACCCGTTCGAGGTCGTTTCCTCTTCGATCGCTGTCACTCATTGTAGTTCGATAATCCTTCGTAGCCGCTCGATAAGCCTTTGTAGATGTTTAATAATTGTACAATAGCTGCTCCTAAACTGTTCGCTACAGCTCATTATAGGTTGATAGCCGTTTCTGAATTATGTTAATCGCACGTCGAAGTTCGTTTATCGCAATCTGCAAAGCTCGCATATCCTTCTCGAACGCAATCAGCTTCTCGTCTGATTCTTTCTGTTGATTCTTCAACGTTTTAACATATTGTTCCACATACAGTTTGTTGACTGCATCGGTATCAGCCTCAGGTTGCGCTACACGACGAATCTTGCGCGACCTCGCGTCATAGTCCGTAGCGACGCGACACAGAGCGTTTCGACGCAAGTAACTTGTCACCAATTTTACTCCAATGATCGCTTGTGGTCTTCAGATTCTTTCTCCGTTCGAATAATCCAAATTTGAATTTGTATTTTTCGATATGTGAGTAACGTCGATCGACTGATTAGTTTTGTCGAGACACCGTTTAATTTATAATAAGCCNATTTCAAATAAAAATTAGAGTTTAAACGAGAGAAAAGGAGAAAAATATTATGATTTGTATTAGTTAATTTTAAAGTCTTCAAAATCAGGCAAAGTTACTTTGAATTTTTCAATTCAATTCCCTACTTTTTATTGCATATTCTTATATTAATAAAGATTATAAAATAAATTTAATAAAATTTTAATAAATAACTATTTCTTCGTAACTGCTTATTATTTACTTTGTGTGTACGGTGTTGAATGTGTGTGTGTGTGTGTATATAAATATATATATATATAATTATAGTATATATATAAGACCGAAGTATATTACAGGGTGGGCCATTTTTAAAGTGATCACTCAAATAACTTTTTATATTTGAATGTACAACAAAATGTTCAAAAATCAAAGTTGCTTGACTTCGAGGGGGAACCAGAAGTATTGGGTGACAAAAATTTGACTTGATAGCATCTTGAGGGTCACATAAAGGTTACTTCAATTTCTTAAATGAATCCCCCTATTTTCCTTGCATATTCTTGTAGCTATCTCGAGAGCTTTCCAAAAACGTATAATAAAATATTTTCAATTAAGTACTTTTCGAGTTATGAGGCTTGAAATCATTTCTTAATTTTACTAAACCGTAAATATCTAGTAAAATATTCATTTTTCGATTATCTTGCCTTAATATTTTATGTACAAAATAATGAGAGAAATGAATTAGTGTAAAAAAACACATAGTTGTTTCAAAGAAAAAATATAATTGTTAATTGAAATTACATATTTTTTCTTAAAATAACTATGTGTTTTCTTTACACCAATCAATTTCTCACATTATTTTGTGATAAAAGTAATAAGGTAAAATAATCGAAAAATGAATATTTACTAGATATTTTATGATTTATGTAGAATTAAGAAATTATTTCAAGCCTATAACTCAAAAATACTCAAAAAAAAATATTAATTATAGTGTTTTGGAAAACTCTGAATAAGCTACAAGAATGTAATGAAAAATAGGAGGTTCCATTTAAGAAATTGAAAGTAACCTTTACGTGACCTCAATGCTATTCAAGGTCAAAATTTTTGTACATTCGTTCTCGAAATCAACAACTTTATTTGAAAATTTTTGTCTGCATTCTGTTTTTAATGTGGACATTTAAACCCCCGTATATACAGGGTGGTCATTTATCGACACAAATTTCTCGATAGCGATTATGAAAAAGTTTTAGACAAAAGTTGTATGGTTTCAAGGGGACATAAGATGGTGTCATTAGTTTGATCTTGAAGAGCCACCTGAAGGACACGCGAAGGTCAGCTCCAACTTTTTAAATGGGACACCCTACATGCTTTTGCATATTCTTGTAGCTCATCTCAAGAGCTTTCCAAAACACTATAATTAAGTTAGTTTTCATTAAGTACTTTCCAAGTTATGAGGCTTGAAATCATTTTTAATTTTACATAAACCGTAAAATATATTGTAAAATATTCATTTTTCGATTATTTTACCTTAATACTTTTATGTACAAAATAATGAGAGGAATCAATTGGTGTAAAGAAAAACATAGTTATTTTTAAGAAAAAATATGTAATTGTTAATTGCAAATTACATTTTTTTTTCGAAACAACTATGAGTTTTCTTTACACCAATTGATTTTCTCATTATTTTGTACATAAAAGTATTAAGGTAAATAATCGAAAAATGAATATTTTACAATATTTTACGGTTTATGTAAAATTAAAAAATGATTTCAAGCCTCATAACTTGGAAAGTACTTAATGAAAACTAACTTAATTATAGTGTTTTGGAAAGCTCTTGAGATGAGCTACAAGAATATGCAAAAGCATATAGGGTGTCCCATTTAAAAAGTTGGAGCTGACCTTCGCGTGTCCTTCAGGTGGCTCTTCAAGATCAAACTAATGACACCATTTATGTCCCCTTGAAACCATACAACTTTTGTCTAAAACTTTTTTCAAAATAATCGACTCCAATCGAGATATTATCTTGTCTCAAGATAAATGCCCCACCCTGTATATACAGGGTGGGCCATTTTAAATGATCCACTTAAATAACTTTTTTATATTTGAATGTACAACAAAATATTTCAAATAAAAGTTGCTTGACTTCGAGGGGGACAGAAGATGGGTGGCAAAAATTTGACCCTGTATATACAGGGTGGGGCATTTATCTTGAGACAAGATAATATCTCGATTGGAGTCGATTATTTTGAAAAAAGTTTTAGACAAAAGTTGTAGGGCATTAAAGGGCTATCGAAAGGTCCATATTACAACTTCCGGTCTAGACCGGAAGTGGCGTTTTTTGATCAGAATTCGTTTTTTTAAATGGAAATACCCATTTTTGCCGCGGATTTCGATTGGAAATCGAAAAAAAAATACTTTTTGTTCTTATTATTTTTTCGATTTAACCCATATTTTGGCCATAAAAAACAAAAAAACACAAAAATCTTGAGATAACGGAGTACTTTGTTGGGGTTGTGTCCAGGAGGCCAAAACACTTTGGATAGCATATATCACATGTAAAGTACAGACTACTTTTTCATGGGGTGGTGATTTTTAATCTAAACTTAATAAACTAGAAAAAGATATAACGGATTACTTTGAAAAGGCATAATTGACATTTTTTTGTATTTTCGTTTTCTTTTTTCGTGAGTTTTTAAATTTAATATAGGGGATATTTACCCCATTTTATTTATCCTAATTTTTTTTCTGAAATCAGATTATCTTTTCAAATTTTGTCAGTGCAAAACTTTTTTTAAAATGGAGGCTGTTTCTGTAGAAGAGAAGATAGAAATGATTCTTATTTATGGTGAATGTGGTAGAAATGTTGACGATGCCGTTACACTTTATGCTGAACGTTTTCCGGATAACGTGCGATCTCGAGCATGTTTTTATCGGGTTGTTACACAATTTCTACAAGAGGGAAATGTGTCTAAGAGAAAAAGAGCCCGTCGAAACCTAGTTACTGGAACTGACAATGAAATTGCTGTATTAGCTGCAGTAAATGTTGACCCTCATGTCAGTACTCGACAAATTGCACGCGATTCTGGAATTTCGCGACGTAGTGTAGGCAGGATATTAAAACGTTATAAATATCATCCCTATCACATTTCGTTGCACCAAGAACTTCATGATAATGATTTTCAGAACCGAGTTATCTTTTGTCAATGGGCATGTCAACAAATACAACAAGATCCTAATTTCTTTGCTAAAGTCCTATTTTCAGACGAATCCTCTTTTACGAACCACGGCACGGTTAATAGACATAACATGCACTACTGGAGTATTTAAAATCCACATTGGTTACGTGAAGTTGAGCATCAGCGTCAATGGTCTGTGAACGTTTGTTGTGGAATAGTTGGTGACAAGATAGTAGGTCCATACTTCATTGAAGGCAATTTAAACGGCGAAACATATCGTAATTTTTTACAAAATCAACTTCCGCTTTTACTTGAGGACGTACCCTTAAATGTAAGACTACAAATGTGGTTTCAACACGATGGATGTCCATCGCATTACTCCCGAACTGCTCGTGAAGTTTTGGATCGCGAATTCAATGGACGCTGGATCGGTAGAGGGGGTCCAGTAAATTGGCCAGCAAGATCTCCAGACCTTACGTCTCCAGACTTTTATTTATGGAGTTACATAAAGAGCGAAGTTTACAAAGAAGTGCCAACATCTCGTGAAAATATGATGCAACGAATCCGAAATGCTTGTGCCAAAATATCACCTGATGTACTCCGCAGTTGTGTACGATCTATGGAAGTTCGGATCAATGCATTGAATTCGGTGCATTGAAGTCGAAGGTCGCCAATTTGAGCACTTATTAAATTAAATTAATTTCAAACAGATAAGACAATCATACCAAATTGTGAGAGGCAAGGGGACTCACCTAAAACAAGCACCCCAAAGGGGATAAAAAACTACTACGTCCACGTCGTTATTCCTGGGTAGTGCTAAAAGTAGTTAATAGTTGTACAGTTTTTCAACCTTAAAGTTAAAAAAGGGATTCCAATAAGGTACTCCGTTATCTCAAGATTTTTGTGTTTTTTTATTTTTTATGGCCAAAATATGGGTTAAATCGAAAAAATAATAAGAACAAAAAGTATTTTTTTTTCGATTTCCAATCGAAATCCGCGGCAAAAAATGGGTGTTTCCATTTAAAAAAACGAATTCTGATCAAAAAACGCCACTTCCGGTCTAGACCGGAAGTTGTAATATAAACCTTTCGATAGCCTCTTTAATGCCCTACAACTTTTGTCTAAAACTTTTTTCAAAATAATCGACTCCAATCGAGATATTATCTTGTCTCAAGATAAATGCCCCACCCTGTATATATATACTATATTATACGGTATTATTTATACTACGATTTTATAACTTTTAACGACAATATCACTATCGTTATCGTGTATTATACATATTTTAACATCAAAATATATATACAATAATATTAACAATAATGCTATTGTCGTTAATAAAAGTTATAAAATCGAAGCATTGTACATATTGTTAGAAAGCATTTATAATATTGTAAACTTACCTCAACAAACTTTATATGTATCTCTCTCAGGTTCTCTCTTGAATATTTCTTTCTTAATCGCAAAATCTTAATCACAATCTTAATCGTGTACTTATATTTAATCGTGTACTTACACTTAATCGTGTACTTACACTTAATCGTATACTTACACTTAATCGTGTACTTAATACTTCGCGTATTAACACTTAATCGTTTACTATTTTATCGCAGTCAAACTGGAAATGGCAGGTTCTCATCAGTACAACGAAATTTATATCGTTATCTCTTACCACATCGTAGTATATATAGGCATAACAGACATACCATAGATCAGGGGTGTCGAAGATCCGGCCCATGGACCAGACGTTCGATTCCCTGCCATAGATGTAGCTAGATTTACGTTTTGGAGTGAGTTAAAAATATTTCTATATCTATGATAAAACGAGAGAACCTGCATACAATACAAATTATTACAATTACATTGTAGCAATGTCTCTGTAATGTTCCATTGCAATTTTGCAAATTGCAATGAAACATTACAAAGACATTGCAAAGAACAAATTGCCAACACAATTGCAAGATAGCGTAAATATTTCGGAAAAAATTTTAAATTAAAATTTTACAATTATATATTTTTAAAATAAAACATATAGAAAATATGCAAACTATAGATAATAAACTAAACTATTCAATTTTTACTTATTTTATCCTTATAATTGTTTAAATATTATAAAATCCATTTATATAAAAAAGTAAGGTTCACTTAAAGAGCTTTATTTTAAAAAAAATGAAATTTTTAATCTTCAAATCTCTAAAATATAAAACTTTTAAACTTATAAAAGTTATAAATTTTTACTTATAAGAAATATAATACATAATTAGCATCTGCTCAAAATCATTCAATTTTTTTATATGTAATAACTTTTCATATAACATATTATATAATTTTTTACAAATTAATAAAGTTTATAATAATCAAGTATATAATAAACATTGAGAAAGTATATAAAGTAATAGATAAAGTAATAGATATCTAAAGTATATAAAGTAATAGATATCTCATGCTATATAGTACATTACAATAAATGAAGATGAAAATCTAAATATTTCAATTTTCTATATCTTCTTAACAAATAAAATTGTGAAAAAAGTATTATAATACTTTTAGATTTGGTATGATGCAACAAAAATATTGATTACGTTGTATAATTGTGTAATATAATAATAATAATAATGAAAAATTTATTAGTATGATTAAGCAAGCACAATAGACACAAAAATAAAAAAACTATAAATACAGTGTCATATAAAATTATAATATATGACATAGATCTACAAAACATAATATTGTGTTAAAAATTTATTTTAATGAAAAAGTTGTAGAACATCAAACTAAAAATAAGTTTAATATTAATACATAAAAATAACGTCAAAAACTCAGCTGGTTTGTTTTTAATTTGAACCATTGAGAAGAATGTGAAGTAAATCAAAATGTATAGAGCTCTATTACTTCAATTTGAATAATTGAAATATATTTATATCAGAACATGTGAATGATTTTAATTATACTCCTCATTATTTAATATAGTATTTATATACTTATTTTATATAATATAATTTATGTAATATATTTTAATAATATATTTTATATAATATATTTTAATAATATATTTTATAATATATTTTATGTAATATAATTTATATATTATACAGGGTGTCTGCTAAACATGCGGCAAAAATTCAGGGGGTGATTTATTGGGTTATTTTAAGACTTTTTTGTTATCTGATGATTTTCGAAAAAATGCTTTGTTTCGAAAATAAAAGCAATAAAAGTTTTTTGACCAATTTTTTATTCCATAGATAACAGGCGATACAGGTTTTTAAACAAAATTATTGACATTACAGTTGGGAAATCGTTCAATGTACAATCGCCTAGCCCGTAATGAATTTCCATCGGTAAGACCATACATGAAATGCATGTCAGTCATCTCAGCGTTCGTATAGCGATTCATGAACACTAACAAAAATTTAACTATCAATGGCAAATAAACAAATTTTGTTATTGTTTTCAACATCTGCACTAGCTTGCTACGTTTATTTAGACTACGTTAATACTTGAAAAAAACCTGTATCGTCTGTTATCTATGGAATAAAAAATTGGTCAAAAAACTTTTATTGCTTTTATTTTCGAAACAAAGCATTTTTTCGAAAATCATCAGATAACAAAAAAGTCTTAAAATAACCCAATAAATCACCCCCTGAATTTTTGCCGCATGTTTAGCAGACACCCTGCATATATACATATACAGGGTGTCCCGAATTTAAATGTCATAATTTCGGGAGCGTATAGGGGATCGATAAACTAAAAGAAAAAGTGGTATAGAGATATGCTCGTGTTTGCTTCGTTTTGGAGAAAATCGCAAAAAACATAAAACGTAGTTTTTATTTCTGTACTTATTTATTACTTTTTAATTCATATTTATTAAAAAAAAATAAATAAATAAAAAAAAAATGAATAAATATGAATTAAAAAGTAATAAATAAGTACAGAAATAAAAACTACGTTTTATGTTTTTTGCGATTTTCTCCAAAACGAAGCAAAAACGAGCATATCTCTATACTACTTTTTCTTTTAGTTTATCGATCCCCTACACGCTCCCGAAGTTATGACATTTAAATTCGGGACACCCTGTATATATATATTGTATATATATATATATATATATATATATATATATGTAGTATTAATTGTAAAAAATAAATAGCGCGCACGTAGCGCGCGCCTGTATTGTTCTAGTTTATTAAAATCGCTGAGTGCTGCTTTCATAAAAAACTTTTTTTAAATTTTTGAATGTGAGTACAAATTCTTTTCTTGCTTTTTTCTTTATATATTTTTTATTAATTTTTGAGTAAATTATTTCAAAGATTATTTCTATATGTCAACTATAAATTTCATTCTCCGTCTTTCTAATTATATGTATATAATTCTGAAATAAAATTCTAATATCTTTTTTCAGATTTATTAGAATTTGTAAAAAATGAATAATAATAATAAACGGTTCAATCCATATGTCAGCGTTGATGCGGGGGAAGTAATAGTTATCTCTGGTATCGCTGGACGATTTCCTAATTCTGATAATATGAAAGAATTTCAGGAAAATCTTTTCAATAAAATGGATCTTGGTTCGGAAGATCATCGCTGGACCAACTGTAATATTTTTTCTCAAATTTTTTTTCTCTATCTTGGGAAAAAGTTTACACAATAATATATAATAAATTAAATAAATAAGTAAAATAAGTTAAAGTATATACAGAATACATATATCGATCTATGTTTCTTGTAAATCTCTATTTCTATATACAAAAATAAAGAATAATTTAGAAAATAATTAAAATTTTTACATAAAAAATAAATAAAATTGTGGAAAAGTATTGAGGATAAATAATCTTGTTGTGTATAGCGACCGACTCGAGTCTTCTATTGGCTAAACATTTATTATTTAATCTCACTAGACAGCAAACTCTCTGATTGGTTCGACCAATGATAATAAGCCGGGATGTGGCGCTAAAAATAGTTTTCCGTTCTTTTGTATATCCTTTTTTTTATATTCTTCGCTGCCTATTCTTAAGATTGTACGTTTTTACTTAAAAGATTAAAAGATTAAAATAAATATATAAGAAACTAACAGATCTATATATAATTATATAAAAAGAAAGAGTTGACTACACATAGGACCTTTTTATTTCTTCAAATCACATTTTGCTAAAAAAAGAAATGAAAAAATGATTCTTTTAATTATTCACCAATTATTCTTTTTTATTTTTTTTCTGTATATACGCAGCAGAGTACAAGAATAAGAAAACATATATATGTATATAGGTATACATATGGATGTAGGTATATTTTATACATAATTTTATACATAATTATGTATATAATTATATGTATAAACTTTTTTCCTGGGTAAGAATATCATTATTCTTTATTTAAAAGATGTTGCATTACATGTTTTAGGAGATATAAATATTATCTTTTATATTTAAAAAGATAATATTTATATCTCCTAAAACATGTATTAATGATATTCACGAATTTACAGTATCTATACGGTTTACTTATAAATATAACATTAAAATTGATAATTAATATTCTACATGCAATTTATACTTATATAAATCAATTTTATTATAACATGTTCGAAAGTTTCTTGCGTTTGATATTAAAATGAAAAATAATCAAAAAATGTCGTTTATCGTTAAAAATATCTTGCCCATCCTTAAGAACGCTGTTCTTATTTATGATTTAAATATATGTTATTTTCATATAATCGTTTTAAATTTTGACAGATGCTTATGAAATGCCTGCTCAAATGGGAAAAATGGACAATATAGAAAAATTTGATGCGAAATTTTTTAATATGTCGATCGAAGAAGCTCATACGCTTGATCCTGGAATTAGAATATTGCTCGAAAACACTTATGCAGCAATTATTGACGCAGGTGTCAATCCTGCAGAATTGCAAGGAACAAGGACGGAAGTTGTCACAGCAATGTCAAATTCTGAAACATCTCTCAATGTAATATACGAAAAGCCTCATGTATGTCAATAATTTTATTATTCCAGACTCATGTATGTGAATAATTTAACTACTTAAAATCAATAGAAAAAACACTCTTAAAACTATATAAATGTATTAATATGTATATACAAGGATATTGTAACAAAAATTTTTTTTTATATAAAAACTGTATTATAATTAGATTGCTGGATTACCCATGCTTGGTTGCAGTAAAAGTATGTTGGCAAATAGAATTTCTTACTTTCTCAACGTTACTGGACCATCGTATAACATCGATACTGCATGTAGCACGAGCAGTTTGACTATGGTAAAAGCTTACAATTTGATTCGATCTGAATATTGCGATGCAGCTATTGTCGCTAGTGTCAGTTTGTGCATTTATCCTCAAGTAACTCAACAGTTTTATCTTCTGGGTATATCAAAAATAATATTACTATGATTAAAGATGTTGTATTCGAGAGAGTGTTAAAAATGGTTAAAGTTATTTATTGATGCATTAATTAATACAATATATTTGATCTAATAGTTTCTCTTTTCAAAATATATCAATATAATTGATTCGCTTATTTAACATATTTATCAAATTTTTCAAATATCTGATAAATTAATTAAGACACCGAGAACAGAAAAGTAAATTACAATTTTCATATTCAATCGAATAAATTATTAATATTATTTTAGGAGTTTTATCCGCCGATGGCTACTGTAAACCTTGCGATGAAGAAGGTACCGGTTACATGCGTAGTGAGGCGGCTACAGTAGTGTTCTTGCAAAAAGCAAAGGATGCAAGAAGAATCTATGCGACTTTTGTTTATGGTAAAGCCAACTGCGATGATTTTAAAGAAGAGGGAATTACTTTTCCATCATTAGATAAACAAAAATTATTATTGGAAGAATTTTACAAAGATTGTAACGTTTCGCCTCGTGAGCTGTCTTATCTAGAAGCTCATGGCGCTTGCAACTGGCACTGTAGCCGGCGATCCAGTGAAGTTTCAAGCAATCGACGAAGCTTTATGCATCAAAAGAGATTTTCCTCTATTAATGGGTTCAGTAAAATCGAATATTGGACATTCTGAACCCGTTAGCGGTCATTGTCAAATTGCAAAGGTAAATTTACAACAAAGATTTACAAAATGGAGTTGAAACATCTATGTAATTTAATGCTATGTAAACTTATGTATCTTTTTTATCTGTAATTTTTGATTATTCATTATAATTATTATTTATTGATTATTTATTATAATTATAAAACTAAGATATTATTATATATGTATATTATAATAAATATATTTCCTTTGTAAAGGTTTTAATAGCGATGGAAACTAATATAATTCCTCCTACTATACATTTTAAACATCCACGAAAGAATATGACTGCTATCATTGAAGGAAGAGTAAAAATAGTTTCTGAACCGACAGAATGGAAGGGTGGCTACATCGGTATTAATTCTTTCGGATTTGGTAACAAACGATTCGGCATTGACAAAGATGACTCTATAATCATAGACAATGTAAGATACATCGGTACATCGGGATTATACGAGTTGATCTTCATGAGAATTCCCAATGACGCCATATACACTGAGGACGATGCGCAAAAATATAAGAGCATATTGATGGCGACGAGTGCGCATAAACATCGATATAATGCGCAAGGTGCTAATTCCCATATATTATTGAAATCAAATCCGAAAATTAAAGTTAATGAAACAAATAATAATTTACCTAAGCTTGTAGTTATATCTGGACATACCGAAGAAGCAGTTAAAATCATGTTAAATGACGTAAGTATATATTACTACAAAATAATTTAATACAAAAAATAAAAAATATATTAGTACGAAATAAAAGGTAAAAATGATTTAAAAAATTGTTTATATAAAGAATTTAAAAAAAATCATCGTTAATATAATAAGTAAATTATATTTAATTAAAGTAATCACGTATTAAAATACTAATTTTAATAATAAGATCTAAATATAAAAGTTATATAGATAGTTTCAAATTGGTTTTAGTCAATAAAAACACGGAAAAAGAGTAGAATATTATATGAACAAGTCTAATTGTAAGATATATTAAAATCGATTCTTCTCGAAATGCATCTTTTAATATATCTAGTTGGATAAAGTGACTACATAATATTCAACATGACAATAAATTATAGAATATAAATTATAGATAATTATAAATATAATAAATAATATAAATTATAAATTATAGAATATTTAAAGGCACTCAGATTTTTCAAAATTAAATATATAAAACATTTGCTTAACTAAAAATAAATTTCTAATTATAATTAACTTTAAAGAAGAATAATCTATTAAAATGTTATAAGATAATTATACTTTTACAATTATATTATATTATAATTAATATACATAGTACAGTATTTACAGCGACGAAGGACAGACGTATTTATTCTCTGCTCTAGTCTCGTACGTTTCTCGATTTAATTTTATTTCTATCGATCATGGATGGTAGAAAAACGTGCAAGGGCTGTACAATCGTTGTAAAATCAATTAGCTGCAAAACCTGCGGTATTGCATCTCATCCTGCATGCTTCTCCCGCACTGGACACCCTCATTTTACTGGTCAATTTGGAGATTGCTCGGGATTGCTTCGACATCCCGCGCGTCGCAACAGATAGATATGAACTCCACTCTTCTCGATGCAATGAAAGATTTATTGCATGCTGAGTTCAAAGACTTCCGCAGGGAGATGAGAGAATTGTATCGGGCTGAAATTGATAAATTGAATAACGATATCCAGGGATTGTGCAATAGAGTGGAGCAACTCGAAAACCTCTTAAATAAGTCGCAGCCTCAGGCATCATCATTTTTTGGAGGAGGACATCATTGAAGAGCTGGAGGATAGAGAGAGAAGGACAGCAAACCTAATCTTTTACAATATGGATGAAGCTGAGGACGGGGGCTGTAACGACGTTGATCTTGCTAGTGAGATTATTCGGAAGATTAATTCAGGGAAAACTCCTCAGATAAATAAAATTTTAAGATTAGGCCAAAAGCGCCTAGGTCACTCTAGACCGTTGCGTGTTTCTCTTCCTTAAAAACAAGAAGCTTTGTTTATACTTCGGAATAAGTACCGTTATGCTGGCCCTATAAAAATCTCACAAGACCAAACGTTAAAACAGAGGAAACATCTACATGAATTACAATCTCAACTGAAATCACTCATCGATGCGGGTGAAACGAACACACTGTCTTTCGGTTGAGGAAGTAAAATCGTCTAATGCAGATATTTTATTAATTGGCGATTATAATCTGCCTAATGCGTTTTGATCTAACAATGGTGATAATCGTTCTAATCATTATCATATGACAGAACAGGCAAATACAATATTACATTTTTTTAATGAATTCAATCTTCGCCAATATAATAATATTGTCAACATAAATCGTAATATACTCGATCTTGTCTTTTCTTATTTGCGGGATGTCTCGGTTCATCCGATATCGGAGTCAATATGTACCTGTGATCATTACCATCCTGCCATCACAATCTCTTTGCCGATGTCAACGGGACCATTGTCCTTTTCATCGCTCTCTGAATGGAGGTTTAACTTCAAGCGTGCTAATTATGAAGAGATAAATAATTACTTAGGAAATATTATGTGGGATGATGAACTAAGTCACCTGGATGTTAATAGCGCGATAGATTTTATAGTCACCTCGATTACGCAATTACTGCTTTTGTTCCAAGATACTTGCCGCGAAGATCGACTTATCCCGCCTGGTTTTCTAAAGATCTAATAATTCTTACTAAAGAAAAGAAATTCGCTCATTATAAATTTAAAAACACGCAACGCCCCATATAACATTAGATATTCTATGAATATACATCTTACTTCCATAACATGAAAATAATATCTTGTATGTTGCATGTTCATACATTTCATATACATGATTTGGATAAACACTACAATATGTATTATGTATATTCATTGATGTATTTTATATGTACATACAGTTTATGTATGTACATTGCATGTGAAATGTAAATACAGAGTTTTTATATACTTTACTGTATGTAATATGTATATACATTGCTGTACATCATATATACATACGTTTTATAATCTCTAAATATATACATTTCATATACATAATTTGAATATACATTACAATATATAATAAGTATATTCAAAGATGTATTTTATATATACATACAGTTTATATATGTATAGTGTATGTGAAATGTAAATACAGAGTTTTTATATACTTTACTGTATGTAATATGTATATACATTGCTGTACATCATATATACATACATTTTATAATCTTTAAATACATACATTTCATATACATAATTTGAATATACATTACAATATGTAAGAAGTATATTCAATGATGTATTTTATATATACATACAGTTTATGTATGTATAATGTATGTGAAATATAGATACATAGTTTTTATATACTTTACCGTTTGTAATATACATATACATTGCTGTATATCATGTATACATGCGTTTTATAATCTCTAAGTACATATATTTCATATACATAATTTGGATATACATTACAATATATAAGATGTATATTTATTGATGTATTCCATATGTACATACAGTTCTTATATGTACTACGTATGTGAAATGTAATTATGTAGTTTATATATACTTTATTGTATGTAATATAACATATGTATATATGTAGGAATTAGAATTCTTGATTTCTATCCTGAGATAGAATAGAAATAAGAGATTCTGATTGGTTGATTCTCTTATGCGTTATGCGTTTATGCAAAAGTGTGCTTCCCGCTTAATTTGCTCAACAGCTCGCTGTGCTCGAATATCAAGTCTTGTAGCCTCTTGCGCGGTCTTCTTTAAAAAGGAAGAAGTATATTTACAACAAACTCGTAAATCTTTTATATATCGATCTCGTTGCGTTATCGCTAATTGTTTAGAGCGCGGTGTTTTTAGACGCGGTGTGGCATAACACACTTAACTACATTTGACGAACACACACACATACACTTACACGTATATTCGTTTACTAAAATCAGTCCCACATATATGTATATATGTATATGTATATGTATAATCCGAACTCATATATATATGTATATATATATATATATATATATATATATACGTATGGTAATTAAGATATATATTATGTATCTACATTTTATATACAATGTATGTACATACATGAGTTGTGTGTACGTATAAAATACATTAATAAATAAACATATTATATATTGCAATGTATATCCAAATCATGTATATGAAATGTATGAACATTCGACATACAGTATATTATTTTTATGTCATGGAAGTAAGATGTATATTCATAGAATATACATACATCTAGAAACGTTTAATGTTATATGAAGTAATGTTATTAATAATCAATCATAGTAATGTAGAAAGTATCGATAATTTATTTTAGCTTCAATTAACGTCATCTGCTGCTTAACACACAATAAAGTATTAAGAAAATATTAGAAATAGGAATAAATATTAAATAAAAAGAAAAAGAGAGATTTTTTTGGATTCATAGTCCGATCTTATATTTAAGATTGTTTTAAAATCCCATTCAAAATGGTCGTATAGCGTTATTTCATTGATTGAATGAGATCTTAAGACGATTTTAAATGAGTTCGGATTATGAATACCGTCGTTTCTCTCTTATTTATATAATATTGTTACGTCTCTGCTTCGCGTTCCTGCGCCGCTCGTAGCGAAGCAGGGACGTAATACTATGTATTTATAAAGCCAATACTCGCACAATATAAAAATATAGTTCCTGTTGCTCTATTTTTATATTGTGAGTATATGAAGATTTTCTCCATTGTGCGATGTTGTGTTTCTCTATTGTGATTTTCTCTATTCTCTATTGGGCCTTAAAAAATATAGAGTCTGCCGATCACGTGTTCACGTGCTGATACGTGATACGCGCAAGAACATCGCTCGTCGTTTGTCGCGGTCGCGTTGAGCAGATCATACAGTTCCTGCATATCGCTGCGAGCTCTGTGTTCTTTCGCGTCAAAAGTCTATATAGTGTTGAATGCAAAATACATATGTGTATTTAAGCTATAGTATCTACGTGCGACTATTATATTATAAAAGAAATTTTTATTTTTAAAGTAAGTATACCATTATACATATAAAACACATATTTTTTACTTTGTGTTTCGACCACGTGTTTTTGTAGCTACGTTTTTAACTCAAATTTGCCATGAAGGTAGAGAAAAAAAACAAAATTAAGTTTCATAGAAGACTTCAAAATAAATTAAATCGATCTTTAACCTTAATTAACAATAATTCTGTATTATCTCGTAATATTAATAATAATTCTCATAATAATTTGTCTACTAATAATGATACAAACATTGATGTAAACGATCTATGTAATAATGATATAAATATTTCATATAGTAATGATGATATAAATGTTCCATGTAATAATGATTTAAATATTTTATATAGTAATGATGAGTTATCTAATAATGATGTCGAATTATTAAATCTTAGATATAACGATAAAACTATAAAAAATAATACATTAACTTCAAAATTAGCTACATGGGCTATAAAAGAAAATGTAAAATTATCGGCATTAAAAACTTTACTTCCTATAATACGAAAAATACCGGGATGTAATAATATACCAAAAGATCCAAGAACGCTCGTTAAAACACCCAGTAAAGTAAATGTAACACCTTTAGGTCATGGGACATATTTTTATTTTGGAATAGAAAAAACATTAAATTTGTTTTGTAAAAATCATAAAATTAACATATCACAAAATGAAGAATTTTTATTAGCGGTTAATGTTGATGGTTTACCTTTAAGTAAAAGTTCGAATAGCTCACTTTGGCCTATTTTATGCTCGATAAAATCAATAAAAATTCTTATGAAAGAAGTCTTTTTAGTTGCCTTATATCACGGCCCAGAGAAACCAAAATCTGCAAATGACTTTTTAAAAGATTTTGTAAATGAATGTATTAATTTGTCGACTAATGGATTATTAATAAATTCTTTTAAGTATAAATTTCGAATTTTAATGTTAATTTGTGATTCACCGGCAAAATCATATGTTTTAGCAATAAAAAATCATACAGGTCATTTTTCATGCACAAAATGTGACGAAGAAGGTGATATGATTAATCGTGTATTATGTTTTCCTGAAACAGAGCGTATTTGTAAAAGAACTGATAATTTATTTAGAACATATGCTCAACCTGAACATCATATTGGTACTAGTAGGCTGTTAGATATACCAAATTTTAATGTGATAGATAATGTACCAATAGATTATAGTAAACAACCTTATAAATTACGAGCTCGTGATGTTAATAAAATTTCAGAAAATCTTTTAAAACTAAAACGATATATTCCTTATGAATTTTGTAGAAAAACACGTTCCATACTTGAGTGTAAAAGATATAAAGCTACAGAATTTAGACTTTTTTTGTTATATACTGGACCTATAGTTTTAAAACAAGTTTTATCATCCAAAGTCTATAATAATTTCATTACATTAAGTCTTACAAGTTGTATAATGATAAGTCAAGAGTATTCGAGATTTGAAAATAATATATTATATGCTAATAATTTAATGAAACATTTTATTTGTCAGTCTATTAAAATTTACGGTCCAGACTTTGTATCGCACAATATACATAATTTCTTGCATTTAAGTGACTGTGTAAAATTATACGGCTCACTTGATAATTTTAGCGCTTTTCCTTTTGAAAATTACATGCAAAAATTAAAAAAAAAAATTCGTAAATCAGCTCTACCTTTAGAACAAGTTATAAATCGTGTTTTTGAGGAAAGTAATATTACTACTCAACATGTGTTCTCTAATATCACAAGCAATGATTCTTCTATAAAACTATTAATAGAACATTTTAATGGTCCTTTGACAAATAACTGCACATCTCCACAATACAGAAAAATACAAACAAATAATTATTGTTTAGATATTTCAAAAGTAGCTGACAGATGTGTAGAATTAAAAAATAATATAATTGTTGAAATTAAAAATTTTGCTTCTTGTGAAAATTGTATATGTTTATTAGGTTACACGTATACTAAGCAAGATAATTTTTATTCAAAGCCATGTTCGTCATCCTTATTTAATATTCAATATATAAAAAAGGATAGTAATTTACTTCAAGTATGGAACATTAACTTTATCAAAAGAAAGTTGGTGGTGTTACCTTATAAAAATAATCTTATTTCATTTCCACTTTTACATATATAAATAGTTGACATATATATATATATATATATATATATATATATTAATACATAAATTACATATATAAATAATTTACATATATAAATTAATGCCATAATTTTAATTTGCTTAAAAATTATAATATTTTATATAATTTTTAATTTGATATTTAGCTACTTTTTTATAATTTGTTTATTTATATGTATATGTAATATTATTTCTTTTTGTTGTCAAATATCAAAAACCTGCTGATAAGATGACTTGGTTCGTCGTCAAATTTGATGATGAAAACACAGTGGAAGCTGTACCGAATACCTGGTACATGAAAAAAAAATTCCAATGTTATTGGCCACCTGAAGACACGACAAAAAGTGCTATAATTAATTTGATAAAGAACAAACATTTTCCTGAAGCAAATTGAATGCTCTATGGAGCTAGTATTTTGGGCACTTATGGTAAAGTACACATTTACACACACACGCACACGCACGCACACACAATACATATCTATATACACTTTTACATTAATTATATTTTACAATTTTTTTATATATATTTTTATGTAACAACTATTTTATAGAAGTAATAATTATATTTATCGCTTTTATTATAATAATTTATTTTTAATTAGAAACACTTTGTATTAATTTTTTATTTTTATAATTATTTTAATTGAATTGTAAATTATTTATTTAAAATATGATTTTGTAGGCACCTATAAAATTGCTCAATGAAAAGCTAATAAAGCAAGAGTGACAAACAATCTTTCTTCCAACACTGAAGATTTAAAAAAAAAAGTAGTACAAAACAAAGGAAACGGTGCAAGAAATCTGAAAGCGAATATGAAGTATCATCTGAAACATCAGAAATATTTTCATCAGATGATGACATAATGTATCCTGAGCCCCCAACTGAATCAAGCGATAGTAAGTAAAAATATAATAATTGTATATTATTATACTCATGTTTTGTATATATACAGAATTTTAAAGTTGTTTTATGCATTTTCGTATTTTTTAATATTAATTACTTTATTTTATTTTCTTAAAAATGTTTTTATTTTTTGTTACAAAACATGAGTATAATATTATACAATTATTTTATTTTATAATGTATATATATTCACACACACACACACACACACACACACACACACACACACACACACACACACACACACAGAATGTATATATACTTTTTGTTGATAATACATACTTTTAATTTAATATTTATATAGCATTATATATTTAATTTACATTTTCTCTTCTAGGGATGGCAGTAGAAAATAATACTAATGAAAATAATCTAGAAAACAGAACTAATACTAATATAATTACTTCTAATACTACTAGTTCTACTTGTACTACTAATGTAATTATTCTTGGTACTACTTCTAGTTTTGCTTTTAGTAATACTGCATCAAAAAGTGCATTAAATCGTAAATTTGATTCGACTTGTGAACCAAATAGTGAGAAAGGTATATTTCATATTTTATATTTAATAATTTACCATAATATACAAAGTGCGACACACAAATTAGGATGAGATCTAACATTTATTATGTTAAAGATAGAAAAAATATTTCAGACATTAGCTCTTAAAGAAAAAATTTGTACTGCTCGCAAAATCATATTTTTTTCTTTAAGACAACATGTGTGTTTTATTTTGTATTGATCGAGTTTCTTTCTCTAGAGCTCCCAATTACGTGACGTACCTTTAGACGTAATACAATACACATAAATATATAATCTTAAAATTATAGATTTTGGGAAAAATATTATTATACTATATTACAATATTTATAATAATTTTTATTTTAGCATTTGAAAAACGTGTTTTGAGAGAAGTACACATACTCAATTTAAAAGTGGATGATATTTCTGAAACAGTTAATGCTCTACTGAAAGCTACAGCAGATGAAAAATCATCACAAAAATCATTTACGTGTAATAATAATGTTCCTGATATTATTCAATCATTTCCTGTAAATGAAGATTCCTTAGCTCGATTAGAAGATTGGCTAATGAATTCTGAAGAAAATAAAACAATATTGGTAAGAAAAATCAATATATTTTTCTTGTAAATAAAAAAAAGAATAGTGTCAAAAATTAGTATTATATTTGAATATTGATAATTTTTTGAATATCTGTAATTTGTAATATATTTAAGATATTTTTATATATTTAACTCTTTTTATATTTATATAAAAATATCTATAAAAATTATATACACTATGTTTAATAATGTAAATAAATAATTAAATGACCATATTCTTATATTATGTTAGGCTAAAAATTTAAGTCGTATAGGAGGATGCAACGTTAAAGAAGTTGTTCGGCGGATTATGTATCACGTTTTTACTAACGAAGTTGGTATGGCTTATTCATGGGAAGGAGTTAAAAAAAAGAAAATTTTTTAAAATTTAATTGTGGCATCGAGTATTCTCTGTAAGTTTTACTAACTTGCTTTTATAAAATGTCTTTCTTTTATTCTCTTATAATTTATTGTAATTCTTATCAATGCATTATAATTCTCTCTTAAGAATAGATTACTATACATTCGATATAGTTTTTATTTTTAATATCTATTAGCTAAAACGTATAGTAGTAAAATGTTTTGTATATCATAATAAATATCTTTTATGCAATAGAATTTCGTACTGAGAGCATAACATATATATTTTCGAGCATTATACATGTTTTGATATCTTTTATTTATCGGCATTATATCTCATATATGCATTTATATCTCATATATATATATTATTATACTTATTAAAATATGGCTCTAATTTTAATTCAGTTTATATAAAAGTTTACTTTATATACAAATTAAGTTAAAATAAAAAAATAGTTTTAAATTGTGTATAAAATTGTGTATAAAATTAGAAGAAAACAAAGTATTAATCTGAATATTTAATTACACTTTAAATATGTTTAAATGAATATGAATTTTAAAAATATAAATATATAAAACTCTTTAATATGTAATATATTTTATTGTATGTACACACACACACACACACAATATATATATTTTTTATAATAATTTATAAAAATATTTATAGCTGCTGTACGACTTAACAAGAAGACTCAAGAGGCTACAGATTCGGAAATAATATGTTTCATAAAATCATGGCTAGTGAGAAGCAAAGATCGTTTCAATAATAATAATAAAAATAAAAATATAACACAAACAGATGAAAGAACTCCACAAACAGATGAAAGATCTCCACAAACAAATGAAAGAATCGAAAATTGATTTATTAACAAAAAAATTATAACATGTCTATAATAGAATCTAAGTATTATTATTTCAGTACATATAATTATCAGTATATATAATTTGTTTTTTTTTTTACTTGATATATATATTTATATTCTATAAATCAGAATTAATTTTTAATTTTCTTAAAATATTAAAAAAATATGCAGTTTTTGTTTATGGTGCAATATTGCAATTATATAATTAAAATAAATAAAATATGGTATATATTGATAAAAAAATATATTAATTCTTTTCATCTATTCTGGGATCATATAACATATGTATGTATATAAATATTTAATATAAAAAAATATATTTTTATGTATTACAATAAACAAACATTATTTTCAAAATTAAATTTTGTGTTCAGTCATCATACCTTTTAATACTATTAAGTAAATATACATATATAGATATAGATATAAATATACATACATACAGTGATCGGCAAAAATAAAAAGCCACTTACCTAGTTATACTGTTTTGCTTAATGAAAGAGTAAAAATATTAAAACGATGAGATTTTCATTGATGAAAGAAGAAGTATTTATTATTTATTTTAAAATTTTATGTTACAATTACATAAATTATTTTTTACTTTTCAGTTTTATTTATATTTCTTAAATATTGCTGTTTATTATATTGACAAAATAAAAAAGCCATTCAGATTTGTTCGATTTAATATATACAATATTTTGTTTGGTTGTCATGTCAACATGTTCGTGTTATTGCGCTCACTTCTCGTTGTTGTTAATCATTTTTGCAACATTGGCTTATCTCGATTATTACAAAAAATTCGCGGTCAAAAATGGGAGGAAGATCAATTTCCACACAAGTTCGAAACTTAATTGTGCGAGATATTCAAAAAGGTCTTTCCCAACGGAATATAGCCAAAAATTATGAAGTAAGTAGAGGAGCAGTAGAACAGATCAGAAGAAAATTTCAATCAACTGGATCGGTGGCAGATAGAATCGGAAGAGGTCGAAAACGAGCAACATCCAAGCGGGAGGATATGAAAATAATCCGTGAAGTTAAGAAAAATCCAAAGATTACTGTTAGAGAAATTCAGGAAAACATTTATCTTACTGTTTCTGACCGCACTGTACGTCGAAGACTCAATGAAGCAAATTTACACAGCCGGTTTGCACGTAAACGACCTTTCTTTAGCGTCACCAATAAGAAAAAACGTTTGCAATTTGCTCGGAAGTATGCAAATATGTCATTGGACTTCTGGAAAAATATTTTATGGACAGATGAAAGCAAATTCGAGTTATTTGGACAAAAGAAGCGGATTAGAGTCTGGAGAAAACACGGCGAAGAGCTTCAAGATCGTCATTCAGAAAACTGTAAAGTATGGCGGAGGAAATATTTTAGTCTGGGGATGTTTCTCATGGGCAGGAGTGGGAAATCTTGTCAAAATTAACGGAATTATGACAGCAGATGTCTACATTGATATAATAAATGAAAATTTGGAGGAGTGTTTGTTGAAACTCGGACTAGAAGATAATTTCATTTTCCAACAAGATAATGACTCGAAACACACAGCAAAGAAAAGTCAAGCTTTTTTTCGTTCCTGCCGAATTAAACAACTTGAATGGCCTCCGCAATCTCCAGATTTAAACCCTATCGAAAATTTCTGGGCAATTTTGGATAATAGGATTAATAAAAGCGGAGTAACTAACAAGAATTCTTATTTTGAAGCATTACAACTAGCCTGGGAGAATTTGGATCCACAACATTTAAAAAATTTAATTGAAAGTATACCAAAAAGACTGCAAAAAGTAATTGAGGCTAAAGGAAATCATATTAATTATTAATTAAAATAATATTGTTGTTTTTTTAAATCGTAATACTATGTTACCTTAACTGGCTTTTTTATTTTGTCACTCTTAAATAAATGATTATATAGAAATAAATACAGTATTAAATAAAAAATGATTTCTTTTTAATTAAAAACATTAAATTACTTAATAAATTTTCAGTTTTAGTTATAAAAAACTTTATAATAAATTTTTTTTACCTTTTAGCATCAAATCAGTTTTATAGTTAAGGTGGCTTTTTATTTTTGCCGGTCACTGTATATGTAGATAGAAATATAGATATGATATAAAGATATATATATATATATATATATATATATATGTTCAATAAATATTTGTCTTATGAAAAAAGCAAATAATTTAAAAAAAGTGCAAATTATGTTATTAATCTTTTGTTATTTTATGAAATAATCTATAGAATATGTAATACATTCTATAAACTTGCTAGAAAAATGGAACAAATTAATGACGAGCAGTGTACATATATGTATGAAGAATATATAATACATGGGTAAGTACATATGTATACGAAGAATGTATATGTAGAAAGTATATACATGGTATATACATATATATGAAGAATGTATGTATAGAAAATATATACATTCTTCATACGTATATGTACATACCATCTATATACAGAGAAGTATATACACTCTTCATACATATATGTACACATCATGTATATACTTTTTGCGAATACATAGTATGTACTTATATGTATAAAGAATGGATGAACAAAGTGTATATACATTACATGTACTAATTATGTACATATGTATGTACCATGAATCTTCTATGTATATTTTTCCGGTTACATTTGCACGTATATTTCACATCCTATGTATGTAAATTCTATCAAGAATGTATATACATAAAATATACAATATACATAAAAGTAGTATAACAAGGAGAGTTCTAATCCAGGACCTCTCAGGGGGGGGTGAGGCGCGAGGGGGAACCGCGGTGCGGGGTGAGTGACGTCACGCGCGGGGAAGGAGGAACCGCGGCGCGCGGCGGGTGACGTCACCCGCGGGGAAGGGGGATCCGCGGCGCGAGCGATGGACGAGGGGGTCCGCGAGGTGAAGGGGGATCCACGGCGCGAGCGATGGATGAGGGGGTCCGCGAGGTGAAGGGGGATCCGCGGCGCGACCGATGGACGAGGGGGTCCGCGAAGTGAAGGGGGATCCGCGGCGCGAGCGATGGGCGAGGGGGTCCGCGCAGTGAAGAGGACCCGCGGCGCGAGCGATGGACGAGGGGGTCCGCGCAGTGAAGAGGGATCAGCGGCGCGAGAGATGGACGAGGGGGTCCGCGCGGTGAAGGGGGATCCGCGGCGCAACCGATGGACGGTGGTGTGAGAAGGACAGCGCTACGTATGAGAAAAGGACAGTGCAAAGTGTGAAGAGGACAGTGCTACGAGTGCAACAAGGATGGCGTTAACGTGGGACAAGGACGACGTATAGGTGGGAGAAGGACGACGCAAAGGTAAGTGAACAACGAGTATATGAAAGAGAGAGAACGATAGCGCCAAGACGACATGTACAAGAGAGAGAACGATAATATCGCGAGACTTGCAATTAGCGCGTGCGAGAGAGAACGATAGCGTGAAGACGACGCGTGCGAGAGAGAACGATAATATCGCGAGACTTACAACTAGTGCGCGAGAGAGAGATAGCGCAAGGGACGGAACTCAAGGAGAGATGCGTAAATAATCACATTTTTTTATTGAAACAACATTTATTTTAAAATCTGTTATACATTTTTTCTGTGTCATAGCGCGAGAGATTACTTATTCTAAGCATGAGAGAAAGAGATAGACTTACACCTAGCGCGTGCGAGAGAGATTACTAATTCTAATCGTGAAAGATAGACTTAAGATTAACGCACGAGAGAGAACGATATCGCGATGCTTATAACTAACGCAGGGATGGGAACGCAAGGAGAGGCATACAAATAATTAGATTTTTTTTTACGGATATAGAATATATAAAATTTATTAAAATGTGTACGTGTTTTTATACATTTTGTGTGTGTGTGTGTGTGTGTGTGTGTGTATGTACTTAAAATTATGATTAATATAAAATATAATATAATAATAATAATATAATAAAATAATATAATTATAATAATAATAATTTGGGGGTGCGGGGGGGGGTGGAGGGGCCAGGGGAGCCAGGTGAGGGGGCCGCTCCTGTAACAGAAAAAAAGATGCTCGTTAATATAAAACTATAGTTACAATATTTATAAAAATACTTACATCTGTGCTCCCCATTCTGTACACCATTGGGTGCCCGAATCTCCCTGGGCACCCAAATCTCCTCCTCCATGTAGGGCTCTTCCCCGAAGAGCCGCCGAAGGTCAAAGATGTCCTCTTCATCCGGTGGACTCTCCGGAGCGTCACCCCACATGAAGGAGAGGTCGTTTCTCCTCCACCGCCGCTCCGCCCGCACCCATTGCCGGTGCTCTATATTCATAAAGCCGGGTATCCGGACTTCAGATAGGGACTAGAAAATAAAAAATATAAGTATTATGTACAATAGATGTACAATTTTATATAAATTATTCGCAAAATCAATACTTACCTCCCAATGGAAGGCCAGTTTCACCAATAAGACGCAGAGCAAGTTAGAGAAGGCCTGCTTCCATCCGGCGCAGTTTTCGAAAATGTAGTCCATTGTCGCTGTATTCCAATTCGTTTGTTCACACGCACCGGTTAGAACTTTATGAAGCGGTAACGAGGTCTCGGCACGAGGTTTTATAGTAGAGATGCTGCATTATCACCATGTCAAAAATGCGTCGTAAGACAAAAGTACACCCGATCCCACGCAACTCAGCGCGGTATAATATAATATAATATAATATCACGACTTTGCGAACAGATAAAACGGTGGACGTATCATTATCGCTTTACCAAAAACGCGTCGTAAGACAAAAGTATGCATGTTCCCATGCAAATTAACACGATATAATGTGTCAACCCCGATCAATTGGTAATTGAATGGAAACGAACGTCCATCGAATGGCTATCAAACGGTCATTGAACGGTCTTCGAACGGAAATGAACGGTAATTGAACGGTAATTGAACGCTTTTCGAACGGAAACGAACGCTCTTCGAACGGAAATGAACGGTAATTGAACGCTCTTCGAACGGAAATGAACGCTCTTCGAACGGAAACGAACGGTAATTGAACGCTTTTCGAACGGAAATGAACGGTAATTGAACGCTCTTCGAACGGAAATGAATGCTCTTCGAACGGAAACGAACGGTAATTGAACGCTCTTCGAACGGAAATGAACGCTCTTCGAACGGAAACGAACGGTAATTGAACGCTTTTCGAACGGAAATGAACGCTCTTCGAACGGAAATGAACGGTAATTGAACGCTCATCAAACGGTCATCGAACGCTCTTCGAACGGAAATGAACGGTAATTGAACGCTCTTCGAACGGAAACGAACGCTCTTCGAACGGAAATGAACGCTCTTCGAACGGAAACGAACGGTAATTGAACGCTTTTCGAACGGAATTGAACGCTCTTCGAACGGAAACGAACGGTAATTGAACGCTCTTCGAACGGAAATGAACGGTCTTCGAACGGAAACGAACGGTAATTGAACGCTCTTCGAACGGAAATGAACGGTAATTGAACGCTTTTCGAACGGAAATGAACGCTCTTCGAATGGAAACGAACGGTAATTGAACGCCCTTCGAACGGTTATCAAACGGTAATTGAACGGTCATCGAACGGAAATGAACGCTCTTCGAACGGAAATGAACGGTAATTGAACGGTCATCGAACGGAAATGAACGCTCTTCGAACGGAAACGAACGGTAATTGAACGCAAAACTATATTCACTTATCAAACAAATATTTCAATGTATTACAATGTATCACAATGTACTATTGAAATACAATATCTGTGGCAGCTGTGTCACGTATGGAAACATGATACTGCGCACACGCATAGATAGGGATGAGGAAAAAAGGAGAGAATAAGAAAGACGATAAAAATATATCACATCATCAATTTATTATAAGTATGGATTCGAAGAATCATGATGTTTCAACCACCAATTATAAATTTTAAATACATTTTGTAAAGCGCAATTTTTTACATGATTTTCACAACGCATAGTATTCTTAACATCTAACTTATTTAAAGAAGCTACATCCTCGTAGTCTGCATCCAAAGTTTCGATAATCACATCGTTTCTCGCATCATCGTCCAGTATATCAGCCAACCATTGCCGTTTTTCATGGCCTTTAACGTACACGAGAGGTGACGCATCATCCTCCTCCGTTGCACCCATCACCGCCGTCGTGATTAAACGTTTCGAATTCCAATATGAAACGTGTCCATCATTCCACGATAATCCATGGTGGTTTTTAATGAGCCATAAAACCTGGCATCTCTCAGATTTTGTGAGCATGTACCATGGTACCGGGCATGTAAAAATGTAATGAGAAAGTACGGATCCATTTCTCAAAACTGCAGCTTCCTTCACGACAAAATTTTTCCCAACGATAAATCCTTGCAGATCCACAAACGTTGGCACAGCCATGATGATAAGATCCGATCGCAGACTGATGTCAATCATCAAACATCTCAATCTTTTATATTTTTCTTCATATGCAATGGAGGGGATATTTGCTGACCTATGTAATTTTGCGGACTACATTAGTCATCAATAGATTATATTCGACAACCCGATCGTGCAAGATGAGACAATAGGCGGTAGTATTCGCAGGTATATTTTCCCTGCACTCAAACTCTATTCTCACATCGACGGTAGCAGTTTTGACAGACTCGTTTTGTCGCGAGCAATCAATGACCGCTAGAGGACCGCAATGTAGAAATTTTGGAATGGTTAATAGCGCGGTGCTATTATCGCATCCGTAATACGATTTGCGAAAACGAGAGTACATGTCGAATAGGACGGCGAATCTATTTTTTTCAAAATCTAAATTTAAATCATCGTAGGGATAAAATTCCGAGTTTAAATAGAGTTTAACGTTGGTCAATTTACAGTTATCGAACAATGTAACATCTTGTGACACCGAATTCTTTTTACCAGTTTGTAGTGCAAAGATCACGTATCGCGGTTTCTCTAGCTGGGAGGCGGCTTTCACGGTCCACGAATGTTTGGTCGTGCTATGTAACAGAGGAAATTCGTATAAATCCCAAGATCGGAAACTCATGTTCAAATATCGTCCGCTTTCCAACATTCGCAACATTGATAATTTGTTAATCTCGTTCAATATTACATGAGGCATACGCCACTGTATCTTGAATAATTCAATCTCAGCTTCCGACGACGGATGTCCGAATAGACAATTATTATCGTTGCGCGAACGTATCAAAATCAATTCATGACGAGCGTTAATCACAACGCGTTTATAATCTTCGCAAAATCCCAGCAACATGTTGAGCGGCACGCAAAAGTTGAAATAATTTTTGTCACCGTTGTACGTCAAATCCCACGATGCATTCTTCAAGTTTATACTTTTCTGATGTGTTAGAGAGACATAATTTTTGAGCGTCGATGTTATTCCAACATTTCTGTTGCGATCAATCTCTACTCCGTCGAGTTCGTATCGAAGCTCATCAAACATGAATGCGACGCAATTGTTTCCCAATACAACCTTCATTTCATCATTCGCTTTACGCACATTAAATCTTCCCTCGATGTAAAGAAAGCTTTCGCACGGTAACGTGTATAAATCCTGATGTTGTATAGGTATTCGTATCTCGTCGCTGTATCCAAGCGTCGTATTGGCGTATGGATTGTACGTATGAGTCTCAATCTTGACGATGCGATCATCAAAGACTGACTCACCTCCGATATTCAAAACATCAATCATTCTTTTCGTACGATGAATCCCAATGATTTCAAAAATTCACGATTCAACGCGCTCAGCTTCTTTTTAACGACAATCTTATTATTGTCACCCGATACTGCTCGCCTTACTGCAATAGTATTGTCCCGCGTAAAAGTATTGTCTCTCGCGTGCTCCGTTTCGTTCAGTACAAGCATACTATGTTTGTTGCCGCCGTATATGCAATCTTACGGTAATTTCCTCTCCTCGAAAATCGAGCAATCGACCTCTTTGATCCACAATACGTATCGTTAAATCCGTAATGCTCCGTACAACGATCGGCAGATAAATGATCTGTGCCGGCGTTTCCGATATCTTATATCCTGGCGGTACGCTCGGTGAAAATTCATGTATCGTGTGTACGCGCATGTCGTTGCTGTACGCACCAGTAGTCACGTTGCATTCTATACGAATAATATTTACGTTTATAATATTAACAGGTTCGTCTGATTCATACCACTTGCGAGGTTGCAATATACGATTCGATGAGAATCCAAGCAAGGATCCTACATTGTCGGGTTTGGTAAAGTTTATTCTGTAGGCGCATTTGATTTCACTCTTTAGCGTACTGTGATTGGCGCGGAGCACTATTGGATATTCCTCATCATAATCGTTTTCACCATCTCTGGAAAGGTGCTCATCTCGCAAAATTGCGCGTTTGAGATAATCATTTATGGCGTGCAATTCGTACGATCCTTCGGGAATCGTAATTTCCTTGTCGTCGTTGCCAAAATAAAATTTATTATTCGAAAAATTTACGTTCGGAATCGTGTGATAAGTTTCAAAATCCGTTAATCCGAGCTCGTAATCGGCATCGGTCAAATCTATAGCGGGGAAATAGCTTACAGCGAGAACGCTGCTTCTGCCAGTCAACGTAAGTGTCAGTGACATGTCGAACGAATACTGAGTCATGACGATGGATTGTCAGGCTTTAAATTGATCGTTTGAAGAAATTTTAAACACAACTGTCCACAGATACTCTGATTATAACTTTGATAAGATGTGTAATTGTATTCAATTTTCACTCGTCCGAAATATCGTACAAGTTCCTTGGGCGGTCGCAAATTTCCAAAACTGTCGAAATATACGACACGATCGTCCCTCTTTGCGTACGCTACCCAATGAGTACCGGGACCATCAACGTCATCCAAATTGACGATACCGCTTTCGTTTCGTCGTACGCCGCTTATCGGTAAATTATTGCGCATGAAAACACCTCTAAAGAAAGGTATACACATACGTTTCGCAAATTGTTCCAATTGCACGTTAGTTGTCGCACCCGTAGGCATTTTTAATGTTTTTTCGACGTTTTTTTTTTTCTCTTAGACTTTGTTGAGAATCCCTGTCCACGCTTGTACGGAGCGAGATAAAGTCCGCGACCTTCCATAGCGCGATTGTGACGCTGCATCTCTTCCAGCTGACGTTGCGCAGCCTTGCTATCGTTTACCGCCTTTGCGATTCCCGCCGCACCGCCGGCCAATGAACCGACAACTCCCAACAACGGTAAAAGTGGTAAAATACCACCACGTTTCGCTACTGGAAGTATTCGTTTCTTCCTCCTCTTTGTCGTCGATGGCTTTTTCATCCCCATGCCGAGTTTTGTCTTTGCCTTCATTGCCGCCCAAACAGTCGTAGCGGCTGCTCTTTCACCGAGAGTCGAATCCCTCGCGGTAATGCGTTCTTGCGCTCTTGCAGCTAGTATGCGATCAGCGATGTGACGTTGGTCGAGGTCGTTGCTTCGCGCGTAAGCAATGTCGTGTTCACGACACGCCGCGTCCAATGGATTGATGCCTCGATCACCTCTAGCCAATCGTTTCTCTAATCGAGTTCCCGGCCCGCAAAACTGATAACCGGGAATATGTAATTCGATGGGAAGCGCGTTTATCGCACGATTTAAGAGACCGCTACCTCTTACAATTCTCGCTGACATTCGTAGCAATCTTTTATCAACGGTGGTGGACCGTCAATGTGTGTTTGCTGCCACGGCTGGTTGTAATGTCGCATGCACGAACGATATTGTCGAACCTCCGAATCAGCCTTTATATATTCTGGAAGCTTGTCCCACAATCGTTCCACGTAATCACCAAAATTTTGAAGTAATAAAATCTTTGGGATATACTGCAGTTGTTGGGTGGTAAGCCCGAGAATGTCTCTCTCATCCGACAGAAGGAGAAACATTTTTGATACTGACCGGTTTCGAGTCGAGACACTTCTATAAATAGGTCTCCCCCTCGCGATCATTCGCAAAATTGATTTGAAAGAGAAAACATGCGGTTCGTGCGACAAGCGCGAGTAATCAAAGTATCAAATTTTCGATGATAGACTAATATCGGAGAAAAAAGTACGCAAGCATGGAAACATGCTGCCGACTACTATACGCGGTATCGTTTGCGGCCCTTCAAATTGTGGTAAGACAAACGTGTTGATTAGTTTGATAGAAAGTCCGCACGGTGTACGTA